>NC_071400.1:66230071-66299825 GCF_022682495.2 Desmodus rotundus
GATGGAAGCTAGAAACAGAGAACAACCAATGGGGAGCCACGCGCAAAAGGCGTAAGAAGGGGTGACGATAATGGCCAATGGAGGTTCTCGTGAGCGTGCACAAGCCTTCAAGGGGCGGTGCCAGAGCGGAATTAGCCAATATGAAGACTGCAAGAAGCCAAGAAGCCGGAGAGGCGGTGTATGAGTGCCTTGGTGGCGGGACTGGAGGGGCAGAACCAATGGGGGTGAGTGGTGAAGGCGGGAGCAAGGAAAAGAGATGGCAAATAGCCAATGGGGGAGCCAGAGCTAAGTGGAACTTTCAAAGGGCTGTGTGAAGTGACACCATGGCGAGACATGAAAGAGCAGAGCCAGCGGGAGTGTTATAGGTGGTGTGAAGGAGAGGATGAAGAGTCAATAAGGAAGCCAGAGGAGAGGACATTGCCTAGGAGTCTATGGGCTGTAGGGTAGTCAAGAAACAGAGCATGTACCTTCTCCTTAACCCTCCGTGACTCCCCTTTGCCCCTAAGCTGTGAAACCCCACAGCCCCTGAAGACTTAGACTGCACCCTAGTGTGAGATCTAAGAAAGCAAAACGGACTCTCCTGTCACAGTTACTGCATGTCTTTGGCCCACTTACAAGCCTTTGCTTGAGTGCCACTAGCCAAGAATGCCCCTAATTGTCACCCTCAGCATTCTCCAGGACTTGACAATATTACTGAATGAATGGCCGAGTGAAAATTTGAACTTTTTTGGAAGATTAGCTTTTTCTAACTAGCCCAGCAAAAACACGGAGCCTGGCTATGCCACCCAGAGTTGAATGGGCATGTTGGCAGACACTGACTAACGTAATCACAAATCCAAGCCCTGTCTTTCTTGCCCGACTTGACGCTCCACACCTTACATGGCCTCACCTCCTTTCTGTCTCCATCTCTTTTACTGTTCCCTCTCCCAAGAGCACTATTCCTTCTGCTTCCTCCATCTAGTCAACTCCTTCCACTCTCCCTTTGAGCCCTCACCTCCTGTGGGAACTGAATTGTGGCTTTTTTGCACTGAACATATCCAATCATATATTTCCCCTCCATCCTAGGAGGATTTACTGTACACCTACTGTATGCAAGGTTTTGACCCACAGCATCCTAGGAGGAAGACAGTCTCCCCAGCAGCCGCCTTCCTCCCCTTCCCCCACATGTCTCAGTGTCCAAGGGTCATGGGTCAGGGAGGAATATGTTCCACTGCACATAAGAGAAAAATCACGAAATAATAGGAGCTTAAGTGAAATAGAACTTCATCTTTTATCACCTAAAAATCCAAGCTGGTGAGTAGTCCAGGGACTCCCTCCTGCCTACCCAGTTAGGGCATTGTCTGTGTCCAAGTCTAGCCCCCAGACTCTCATCCTTCAACAGATCCTATCAGCTCTCCATTTACAATATTTCCCGAATCCACTTTCCTTACCCACTTCAATGCCAACACCGTCATCAGTCATTTGAACTACTGAAATAGCCTCCCTCTCTCTGGTCCCTCTGCTTCTACCCTCACTCCTATAGTCAGTTCTATACTCAGCAATCAGAGGAATCCTGTTAAATTCCAAGACAGTTCATGTCTCTCATCTGCTCACAATTCTCCTGTGGACTCCTCCCCACTCAGAATAAAAGCCAAAGTCCTCACCATGGGCTATGAGATCTTACGTCAGCTAACTCCCCACCCTTGTCCATTCTCTGACATCACCTCTTACCCCTCTTCCTCTCATTCACCCTACTTTGACCATACGGACCTCCTTAGTAGACCTTATGCAAATCAGGCATACTCCCACCTCAGAGCCTTTGCACTGGCTATTTCCTCTGGAATTACTCAGGTATCTACATGGCTCCCTCCCTTATTTCCTTCAAGTATTTGTCAAAGGCCCTCTTCTCTGGGGATTTTCACCCACCACCTTGTTTAATCCTGCCCATTGTCCCTCAGAAGCCTTCATTCAAGAGGATGTAGTCCAGTACAGAGAAGAGGTGGTGAACTCTGCCCCTCTCTGCCTACCTGACCCCCAGCTCTCTGCAAGGATCCAGTCTCTCAGCAGCAGCATCACACCTCCCCACCCAGGTAGCCTCCTGGGACTCTTTGGGCCACTGCCCTCACTCAGTTTTCCTCCTATTTCTCTTGCCACTCCTCTGACAGTAAGGGTGAGATCATCTGAGAGGGTGTAAGAGGGGTTCATCTCATACCTCTAACCCTGAAAGAGAAAACCAGCCCCTTCTCAGGAGAACCTGTGGCAGAGAATGAGACCTTGGCTTCTAGAATTGACCTGGTTAACAGTTGCACAGCAGGTGTAAGAAATGTTCGGTCCCAAGTCCACAGGGAGCAAGGGGTCATTAACCTTGGGGGCATCTCTAAAGTTAACTTCCCAGGCTCCTTTTGACAAGCACAGTTCTTCCCCCTCTCCTGCTCCCAACTATAAGCCACATCTGTTAAGCCCCTGATGTACAAAGGGTCCCTACAGGTCTCAACCTGAGGACCTCATCCCACCTTGGTGCATCCCCTGAATGCCTGGCACTCAGGCCATCTGTGGGTCGCAGATGTCTCCCACCAACTCAGAAGCCTCAACCAGTGAAAGTTTTGTTTTGAACTAATGGTAGGGAGGGTTGGGCTTTTTTTTAATTGTCATTGTAGGCTGATTTTTTTAGATCTTTTTTTTTCTATTCACCTTTTTTTTTTTCTTATCTTCACAAAGCCATACCATCAGACCCCCTCTGGGCTTTTCCAGAAAGGTGAGTCTGAGTTGAGGAAAGAGGCTCTCCTTTTTTTTCGGAGCTTGGGAGGTGAGGGGAGGAAAGGAGGCAAATGGGTGAAGGGGTGGATCTTGGCCACTATGTTTGTACCATGGGAATAAAAAGATGTTTCCAATTTCTCTTTTCCAGGCCTGAAACCGCTCTTGTAGATGGGTTGGAGTGAGCAATGGATGACAGAATCCTAGGCCATGCAGGGTACTGGAGAGCTGGGGACTGCAAGTTTCAGCCACGGCCTGTCAGGAGAAGCCTCTGGACACTGGTCTCCCCTGCTGAGCATTGGTTGGAAGGGGTGCTCGCTGAGGTGAGGAAATGCAGCCACCAATTCTTGGGCAACCTTAAAACTGAACAACCTTCAAGCCCCCCAGAAGAATCTCAGAACCTCCCTGTAATTGCACCCTAGAATTTAAAACCTGAGACTGTTTGTTGGGCTCAAGGAAACTTGGGAGTTTCAAAGCCCAGTACCAAGGAAGGCAGGGCCTCCACTCACCAGCTCTGTGATCTGGAACAAGTTTTTTGACTACCTTGTGCATCTTCTCCACCTGTATAATGGCCATGATGACAAGATGGACCTCAACAAGCTTTGGTGAGGATTGAATGTGACCATTTCTGAGAAATGTTCAGCACTGAGTCTGGCACATTGAGAATTTGAGATAAATCTCACCTGCAGGGATGTTGGCAGATATTTGGAATCCTAAAACCTTGGAAAATTGTTTTGTTTTCTTTCTTTGTTTGTTTTTTTTTGTTTTTGTTTTGTTTTGTTTTGTTGGAAGTAGAAAATCGCAAAGGCTGAGGGCCTCGGCGGCATCAGGCCATGGTGTCCCTGACTACGTGAGAGTTGGGCTCTGTGAGGATGGGTGCACTAATGCTGGGGTCCTGGTCAGGACTTTCTCTGTAGGGTGGCCTCTGGGTCAGAGCTCTTAGGCCCTGAGACACGATAAAATGAGACTTTGCTCCATGTCCTCACCCACTGATGTTCAGTGGATTCTGGAAGCCAGCGGTTCTCAGACTCTTTGATTCTGTTAATTGTAGGAGGTGGGGAGGACTCCCTGCTTTTTTCTTCATGAAGTAACTTCTATGCCCCTCACCCTCTGTAGAAAGATGGGTTGCAAGTGTGTCCAGAGCTCCCCCACTGTGGGCAGTAAGACTGGTAATGACCATATCAATTCCACCTAAGGGGAAACTGAGGTCTGGAGCAGGGCAAAGCTTCTGGAAACCCAGCCTTATTCCCTTTCCCTGGTGTTTCCCAATCACACATATGGCTTTAGTGCCTCTCTTTCTTTTCCCAGAGACCCTCAAATATCCTCTCATTCACAGAGTAGCATCTCTGCATGCCTGTGATGCCCCTGTGATTTGACTTCTTTTCCCTTGTTTTTTTCCTAACTCTACACACTTTTGTTTTAAAAACTGTGGTTTCTCATGAGTCCTGTTATCTCATTGATACCTCTCACCTCTGTGGTGAGGGGAAGAAATCATATTTTCAGATGAATCTTAAAGGGCAAAGAAAAAAACCAAAATTTCCGTTTAAGTCTCATAATCAAGAAGAGGAGAAACAGAGCAAGAGAGAGAGAGAAAACTATGAGAACCCCCCCCACCCCGTGATTATCAGCGCACACAGTCATCGAAAAAAAAATTGGATTATTAGAAGAGAGAGGTCTGTGGCTTCCACACCGTGGGTTTTCTTCTCGGTATAAAAGCAAAGTTGTTTTTGATATGTGACAGTTTCCCACAAGCCAGGCTGATCCTTTTCTGTCAGTCCACTTCACCAAGGTGAGTGTCCCCGCTCTCCCCCACCAGATGCAGGTCCAATGGAAGAGATGGCAATGAGGTAGGCACTGGAGGGTCAGGGGTCCTCCAGTATAGCCCAAACGCATGCAGCTACTGTGGTCCTGGTCAGGTAAGATGGGGTTTTTTAAAAATAATAATAGTAATAATAAATGCCAGAAAAATGATAGGTAAAGTACTTAATCAATGCTTGGGTGGAGGCAAAGATAAATAAATTGATATGTTGATAGGTAGCATTTTTTAAGATTTTATTTATTTATTATTAGAGAGAGAAAGAAAGGGAAGGAAACATTGTTGTGTGAGAGAAGCATTGATCAGCTGCATTTCACATGCCGCTAACTGGGGACCTGGCCCACAACCCAGACATGTGCCCTGACCGGGAATCAAACTGACAAACCTTTTGGTCTGCAGGCCAACATTCAGTCCACCGAGCCACACCAGTAAGGGCAAATTTTTAAAATATGTCAACTGCCAATCTTTATGAATTTCAGAGCTTTAAACAACTTGAAACACTGTCCAAGTATGCCTGGAAATTTCAACTACATCTCTCACCTCTCTCCATCTCTTCTCTCTCAATATCTCCCATCCCTCTGCCTCTGTTTGCCCTGTCTCACTCATTCTGTGTTTTTCTGCTCCTCTCTTTCTCTGTTTGTTTTCCTAGTACTCAGAATCTCCATCCTTCTGTCTTAATCTGCTCTGAGCATTTTCCCTGTTTCCTCCATCTTAACCACACTCCTTCAGTCTCTTTTCCTCAGCCTTTCTCCCACCATCTCACCTGCTTTCTTGTCCTTCCTTCCTCCACCTGCCTTCCTACCCAGCATACAGCACAGAACTTTATACACTGTTATTGGCCCTCAATAATAGTGTGTTGAGTAATGCTCATGAAGACACTTAAATTTTATAAGAATGAGCATGAATTCTGCTTGCTCCAATTGAAGGTGGATTGTGAGCTATCAGGTCAGGCTCAGGACTTAGCTGAACTTGTCCTTGCACTGTATGAAAGGAGTCCCTCCTGTGGGACACCTCATGCTATTGTCAACCATGGTTTAACTGTGTGGTCCTAGTCACAGGATCATGTGCGTGTGTGTGTTTGTTCAGAGTCCATGTCCAGGAACAGAACAGGCTGTTCAAGGCTGGAGTGAGCTCGTCTCTGCAGGCTTAGCAAGTGTTCACTAAGTGTTAGCTGTTAGTATTTTTTTTTAACGAAATTAGAATCATGCTATCCATTTGCTTTGTTCCTGCTTTATTCAATAAATAGGAGCATTTTTGTAGATCACTAAAAAAATTGGTTCAACATATGATCTTTCATGCCTGTCAAAACTGACCTCACATTGGCATGAACCATAATTGGTTACACCAAATGCCCATCTTTGGATATTTGGGTTGTTTCTAGTTTTTCCCAAGATCATCCCTGATTAGTTCCTTGGATTCCTGAAAATAGAGTTGCTGAGGCAAATGGTGTGAAACCATTTTTAAGGTTTCTGACCCTCTCTGCAAATTGTTCTTCCAAAAGGTTGTCCTGTTTTATGCTTCCTTTACTCAAGCTAACCTTGGGTGGGTATTATCATTTTTTAATCCTTTCTCAACATTACAGGTAAGAAAAAATACTACCACATTGTCAAAATTTACATTCTTTGATTACTTATACTATTTATTGACCATTTATGCTTTTGGAAGTTCTGGTGTCCTTAGTCCTAATAGGGTGTTCATCTTTTTTCTTATTGATTTATCACATTTAGAAATGCAGACAACTGTAATTGAATAACAATAAAAAAGGGAAAAAAGAAAGGATATTTATTTAGAAAGGATATTAACCTCCTATCAGCCATGCATATATATCAAATATTTGCTTTTTCTATTTTTTCACAGTGTTTTGCGGTACTTGTGATGTTTTTATATAGTCAAATAGTTTAGTCTTTTCTTCTGTGGTTACTGTCTCTGGTTTTGTGCTTAGAAAGTCCTTTCCCACTTGAAAATGAGATAAATGTTCACATGTGTTGGCTTCTAGTCTCTTTTATGGCTTCATTTTTTCCATTTACTATAGCGATTAAGACTGTCTGGGACAAACCAACACTTACCCTAACCCATCTGTGTGAATTTTAACCAGGCATTTAAATTCTCTGTACCTCCATTTCCTCGTACATACTTGATGGTTATAATAGTACCTACCTCGGACATGGTTGTGAGGATTAAATCTATTAACCATACTAAGTGCTAAGCATAGGGCCTGGAATACAATAAACACAAGGTCCATGTTAGATATTATTATTTATCTTTTTATGGATCTAGAATTTATTTTAGTATATATGATGATGCTGACATTTTGAACTGGGCAGGGAGGGGTTAGTGGGAAAATGGACTGATTATTCATTCAATAACTTTATTTTTCCCTTAATTATCCCAGAAACATGGGTTAACCAATCTATCCTACACTGTCCCCCAGTTTGTAATTCCACCTTCATCACAAATTCCATTCCCTCTAGCCGTGGGTCTGTGTTTGAGCTTTCTATTCTGTTCTATTCCTGTGTCTGCTTTTATACCAGAACTACATGGCTTTGCTGATTGTTGCTTTGCAATACAATACCATACCATACCCAGACCTGGGTGTAGCGCCCATCTTGCCTTTTGTTATTCCTCATCATTTCAGGCAGCATCAGTTCCTCCAGCCAGAGGCCAGCAACTCTTCTTACTTGGGGCACAACTCTCTCTCTCTCTCTCTCTCTCTCTCTCTCTCTCTCTCTCTCTCTCCCTCCCTCCCTCCCTCCCTCCCTTTCCATACACACACACACACACACACACACACAGATATATAGATATAGATAGATAGATGATAGATAGATAGATACACATACACACATACACACACTTATGAATGCTATTGGTCACACACACACACACTGTCTTTCCTTTTCTCAGTGTCTCTCACTGTCTCTCTCATTCTCTTTGTCTCTACTCTTTGTCTGACTCTGTCCCACCTCAGGTCTCTCCCATCTCTCTCTGTATCTCTTTTTCTCTGTCTCCCTTCCCCTGTATCTGTCTCTTTGTTTCCATCTCTATATAGCTCTATGTATCCCTGTCTCTCATTCCCCTTGATAGGGAGCAGTTGTCGACTTGAAGCCCTATAGACAATTAACAACTCACCCTGACACAGAGTGGAAGGGCCCTGGCACTCACCTACTCCACATTTCTCCCTTTCCCAGTATACAAGAGGAGGAAATTGAGGCCCAGAGATGGGTGGGAGGGCCTCTCCCAGGTCCTCACAGGGATACGGTGGCAGAGTTGAGACCCAAGCTTAGATCTTAGGACTCTCAGTGGGAGCCTGTCTCTCTTTCTCTCCCCAACTGTGGGTCTCAGTTACTTTTCAGCATCTATGAGGGGGGCAAGGGGACCTGGGCTGCTCCCCAGCTGCTTCCATTCCCCATTCTGCCTTCTCACAGGTGGAACCCTCACTGAAGCAATAGGATCCATGGTCACAATGTAGGGCTCAGCTTCCCAAGAGCTAGGCTGGGTGGAATCCTGGGGCCCCATGGGTCAGGAGGCCTTGTGGGCAAAGGGTGGTGTTACTGGGAGGACATCAGTCAGTGGGCCTGGCTATGGACAGAGTTCAGCCATGTCCCCATAGTTGGCACTGGCTCCTGGGAACCTCTACCCCAGGGCCCTTCCAGAGAGCCTGGTGGTGGGATATCTACTGGTAAAGGCCAGGGCTTTTCCTGCTCCCCATCATGAGGCCCTCGCCTAAGGTGTGCCAGCCTCAATCTCCCCTGTCTTCTCTCCCCATCTCTGGCATAGTGGCTGTGATTCTGGGAACACTGTCCCAGAATGGACAGGGAGATGGAGGCCCTGAGGGTCCATTCACTGATCACTGACATTTGACTAAGTGTTTCATGTGCATTGACTTTGGAAGATGGGTACCGTTATTGTCCCACTTTACATATGAGCCTGAGGAGAGTTGCAGTTGGTTAGTGGCAGAGCCTGGCCCCAGGCTGGGGGAAGTATAGAGAGTAATTCTGCCTTCATAGAACTTAGGAGGGAGGCTGAGGATAGATTTACTGCAATTTCAGGCCTGGTAGGCGGGAGGCCCAGTGAAGTAGTGAGCTTTCTGTCCTTCAGAGAGTTCCAGTGAGTTTGAATACCAGGGACGTTGGCCTTCACATACTGAGAAGTTGGCCCTATGGGTCCCAGAGCGTCTGTGAGTTTGAGATTCTGGGATCCTTTGAATCTAAGAAATGATGTTCTGTGATTCTGAGGTTCTGGCATAGTACCATTTGAAGACCCTGAGGGTCCCAGTATCTGTGGGATCTGCATGGCACTTCCTAAGCATCAAATCTTGGGCCTATCCTTGACCAAGAAAGGGCCATGTCTGCAGGTCCCAGGGCTTGTCATGGTGGCCAGATGGACGTCACTCACCACATCCGCCAGCACCCACATCACCACACCTGGGCCAAGCCAGCTGCAGGATGGGCCAGCCAATTCTCGGAACGAAACCCGTGGGGTGGGGTGTCTGCCCCTTTGTCTTCCTCCTTGGTGCCGATGAAGCCCAATGCATCCGGCCGCCATGACGTCAATGGCGGAAAAATGTGGGGAAGTCAGAGGCTCTGACAACAGGGCCCAGATGCAGACCCCGATATGAAAACACAATCTATGTCCCAGAAACATCCTCCATGCGTCTTCTGAGAAATAGTCAGAAAGGGACGCCCCAACAGACGGTGCAGGAAACTGGCTGCCCAGCCTGGCCCTCCAGTACCCCACCACTAGACAGACCATATCCATGTCCCCTTTCTGAGAATGTATCTCTGCTTCCCTGAGTCAGGCCATTCGAGATGTGTTTGGGTAGGAGATTCCTTATAAGGTCTGGCCAAGTGTCCAGGCAGCTTCAGAAGTGACCATAGGCCAGCTCTGTGGACCAAGCCAGAGTAGTGGAAAACATCCACTCACTCACCAAAATTGGTACTAGTTTGCTCCAGCTTCTGTAACAAAGTACCACAGACCGGGTAACTTAAACAACAGAAATTTATTGTCTCAGTTCTGAAGGCCTGAAGTCCTAGATCAAGGTGATGACAGGGTTGGCTCCTTCTAGGGCTGTGAGGAAGAAAGTATTCATGCCTCCCTCCTAGCTTCTCATGATTTGCCGAGAATTTTTGGCATTCCTTGACTTCTAGAAGCATCACCTTGATCTCTACTTTCATTCATTCACTCATTCTTTCACTTGCTTCCCCATGGTCACTGATGTTCTCTCAGGCCCTTGTTTTGAGCCTCCACAGACCCAGACTCCTATTTCTCACTCAGTATACTTCTAACCCCCCAAGGAGACTAAGAGTTGTATATTTAGATTTTCACCCCCACCTCCCTCAGCACTACAGCTCTGACAACCCCCATGGGCTGATAGCAAAGAAAGGAAGGAGCAACTTCTCCCCCAGAACCCTTCTTGTACTCCCTTGGGCTGTTCTTGGCAGCTGTGTGCCCAACCCTGTGCTATGGGGTAGGGCGGGGAGATACACACACACAGCCCCACAGCAGGGTACATGTGTAATATACACACACACACACCCTTTCTGGAGAAAGAAGTGGAGCTCTCAAGTCACCATGAGACTGTGGAACGCTGCCCCTAGGTGTCCCCTTCAATAAAAAGGAGATTGGACTAAGCATTCCCTTCCAGCTCTGACTTCCTTTCATGCTGGGATTGCGGGATTCTGAGGAACCAAGGCCCTGCTCTTGGGGAGTGTGGGGTTCTGGAGCCATTACAGCAGGCTTTCTGGATTGGCCTTGGATAGGGGAAGAGAAAGAAGAGTGGGCATTCCAGGCAAGCCAAACAGCATAAGCAAAGGCTTGGAGGTCAGCTAGGGATAAATTTCAATGGGGGCTGAGTCAAGGAGCTTCCACAGGCATCAGATCAAGAGAAACAATCTCTCCTTCTCTCTGGCACCCTCTATGCCAGTTCTATGCAGAGCAGAACCCAGAGGTGACCAGACCCTGCCCCTGCCTGAGCTCCAGACTCCTATACCCATGTGCCCACTCAGCATTTCCACTCATATGTCTAATTCCAGACTCTTCATGCCCATTCACACCTGGATCATCACCCCTTTACCCAGCTCCCCTCTGCCATCTCACGTCACATCAGCTCTGTCCCTCCAGCAGCTCAGGCTAGTACCCAGAAGTCACCTTGACCCTCCCTCTCTTACTCCCAGATCCAAGCTACCAGAAAATTCTCCTGACTCCACCTTCCAAACATACTCAGAATCCACCTACCTCTCACCATCTCCACTGCTACCGTCCTGGTCTGTGCCACCATCATCACTTACCTGTTCTGTTGCAGTTGCATCCTCACTAGTTCCCTGCATCTGTCCTTGCCTTCCTAGAGTCTGTCCCTCTCACAGCAGCCACAGGGATCTTTTGAGTCCATGCCCCCCTGCCACTCCAAAATATGCTCAAGTCACTGGAGTAAAATAATGCTCCCAGGAGAAAATCACAGACCAGCTCCAGTGGGATCAGCAAAGGTTGTGTGGCCTATGCCAGATACAGGGAGGACCAGAGGGCTAAGGCCTTCAAGGCAAGCCTCAAGTGATGGTGGAAGGAGCTGAGACCTACCCTTGCTGAGGCCCCACAAACCACCCCCAAACCCCCAACCTCTCTCTGGAGGACACATCCCTGCCAGGGCTGTGCCATCATGTGCAGCCATGTGCTATACCTGTGAGAGACTGCACATGGGGCATGTGTGCAGGCACATGGGGCATGTGTGCAGACACATGCACACCTGTGTTCCTGACAACAATGTGTGTGTGCACATGCACACATGACCAGGGCTGAGGTCCAGTTGTGGGGTTTTTGGGGACATGTCTCAGCCAATGCCTGCTCTGACCAGAGGCAGTATCCACATGGTTCGGGTGGTTGGGTATTTTGCACACCCCTCAGCACATGTATAACTCTTTCCCCATGTGTCTCCACAGCCTGACCTCGGACACAGACCCAATGCCCAACCCCAAGCCAACCAAGCCCTTGGCCCCTTCCATGGTGCTCAGCCCATCCCCAGGAGCCTCGCCCAGCTGGAGGGCTACACCCAAGGCCTCAGACCTGCTGGGGACCAAGGGCCCAGGGGCAACCTTCCAGGGCCGGGACCTCCGAGGTGGGGCACATGCCTCCTCCTCCTGCTTGAACCCCATGCCACCATCACAGCTGCAGGTGAGGCCCAGGGCCCATGATGTAGCAAGCAGGGTGGAGTACCTGGGCTTACAGGTGCCGACCTTTTCTTTGGCACTGGGCGGGGGGCCCGGCTGGGGCACAGGAAGTGGTTTTCTGGGTCTCAGGCAAGTCTGTGACTTATGCAGATGTCACAGGGCCAAGAAAGTCCCCACTTAGCAGGTCTCAGATATTCAAGGCTCTCCCCAAACTCCCAATCCCTGTCTCAGGAAAGGAAATCCTGTCATGGTCCCATGGGCATGGCCACGTGTCCCCATCCCCATGTGACAGAGGAGAGGGCTGGAGCCCAAGAAGGTGGGATGACAGAGTTGAGGACAGCTCTGCCACTGAGTTTGTTGATCTTGAGAAAGCCACTCAGTTTCCCTGAGCCTGAATTTCTACATAGGTATAAAGGAGATGGTCATAGTACCTACCATGGGGGCTTGTGGTGAGGAGCATATGAATTTGACATGTAGAACAGTGAGGATGAAGATGGCATCACTCTTGCCTGCCTTCTCCCCCCAGCTGCCCTCAGTGCCCCTCGTCATGGTGGCACCCTCTGGAGCACGGCTGGGTCCCTCACCCCACTTGCAAGCACTCCTCCAGGACAGGCCACACTTCATGCACCAGGTATCAACCTTGACTAGGCAGAGGTGAGGGAGCTGGTGGGGGAATTGGGGAGGGAGCCAGGCTGGATAACAGCCCATATGTGCCCCTAGTTCTCAACAGTGGATGCCCATACCCGGACCCCCATGCTGCAGGTGCACCCACTGGACAGCCCAGCTATGATCAGCCTCCCACCACCCACAGCTGCCACTGGGATCTTCTCTCTCAAGGCCCGACCTGGCCTGCCACCTGGTAATACTACACCCCACAACTCCACAGAATCCTAGAGCCCCCAAGTCCTTGAATGTGAGCAGTGTAGGCTGCTGAACCATGGCCCTCAGGTGTCAGGTTTTATCATCTTGGAAACTCCAACCTCCAAAAAATGTCAGGCTCAGAACCTGAAACATGCACAACGTCAAAATCACGGAACCACAGATCTCTGTAGAGTTAGTGAAAAGGTCAGATCTTACGAATGGCAGCCTTTGAGCTGCTCCGCCAGAAACCTTGGATGTTAGGAACACCAGAGTCTTTAGGAGGGTGGGTAGCTCAAAAGGAGAGGCCTGTGGGCCAAGTTCCAGAACCCAGCCCATAGTCTACAGATGTGCCCTGTCCCCACCCACAGGGATCAATGTGGCCAGCCTGGAGTGGGTGTCCAGGGAACCAGCACTGCTCTGCACCTTCCCAAGCCCTGGTGCTCCCAGGAAAGACAGGTAAGTGGGCAGGGCTGGGAAGGACCCTTGCCCTGCCATTCCTTCCCCTGACACCCTCTGTCCCCCCAGTACCCTTTCAACCGTGCCCCAGGGCTCCTACTCACTGCTGGCAAATGGCGTGTGCAAGTGGCCTGGATGTGAAAAGGTCTTCGAGGAGCCAGAGGACTTCCTCAAGTGAGTGTCCCAGGCCCATTCTAGTCCAGGGAAGTCCCCAGTTTGTAGAAGGAGGTCTTAGCTCAGAAGGAGGTCTTAGCTCAGGCCTCATCCTGATAGGTAGTAAGATAAAAGAGGCAAAAGCTAAGAATAAGAATTCAAATCCAGGCTCTGTCACTCACTAGCTGTAAGACCTTGGGCAAGTTACCTAGTTTCTCTGGGACTTGGTTTTCTCATCTGTACATGGGGAATAATAGTGTGTGCTATTATTTACCTCCGTTTTACAGACAAAGAAACTGAGGCCAAAGAGGTTAAGTGTCTTGATCAAGATCACCCACTTCCTAAGTAACAGAGCTGGGGTTTGAACACAGGCAGCCAGCCTCCAGAATTCGCACTCCTAACTGCTTTGTCCTGCAACCCCTCATGGCAACACACCAGCTTATTTTGTCCATCCCCAAAGTCCCAGCTCCTAAAAATAGCTGTTGCTGCCTCTCTAGCCTCATAACACAAAAATACAACACACATACACACACCTTCTCCAACCCTACCCACCTATCAATGGCAATCTGTCCTCTTCACCACCAGGCCTTCCCTCTACCTGGAATGACTTTCCTGCTCTCACCTCCCTGGCAGCTCCCAGCTTGCCACTCTTCCAACATCATCTCCAACACCCTGACCAGGCTCAAGTGGCAAGCTCAGGTCTGGCACAAAGGAGATGCCAAGTAGCATGTGTTGAAGGAATGAGGGGTGTGAGAGGGAGACTGAGGTAGGGGGAGTTGGAGGCTGAGACACCTCCCAGAGGGTCTGAGCCCTCCCCAGTCAGAACATTGAGCCAATAGGCCAGGTCCACCTGCATGGAATCTTCCCCCTCCCTAGGCACTGCCAGGCAGACCATCTCCTGGATGAGAAGGGCAGGGCACAGTGTCTCCTCCAGAAAGAGGTGGTGCAGTCTCTGGAGCAGCAGGTGACATGGAACATGGGGTCATGGTGGGGGGATGGTGGGCAAACCTTATGTCCACCCTGTACCCAAAGCCAAGCTCACCGAGGATGGGGCTAGCATGAAGAAAGGAAGGGGAAAGGGCACTCCCAGGGAAGACCATAGCCTGTGCAAAGACGTGGTGGGAAAAGGCCAGGTTGAGACCTCACTTTGTGCCCATCCTCACAGCTGGTAGTGGAGAAGGAGAAGCTGGGTGCTATGCAGGCCCACCTGGCTGGGAAGATGGCCCTGACCAAGGCTCCATCCGTGGTAAGCCACCCCAGGCCTGATGTTGGCACAGACTGCTGGGGAAAGGGGGTAGGGGAGAGGCGCTTCAGGGTGCAGGAGACCTATCCTTACACCCAGGCCCTGGGATCTCCGGACCCCTGTTCCCAGCTCCAAACATGCCCAGACTTGAGAACCTATCCCCTTGCACTTATAAACCCTCTAACCCTAACCTCTTAAAACATCATAATCTTGTTTCCAAAACAAAGCAAATAGCTAGACACTTACTGAACACAGACCATGTGTCACTGGCAGACTGTCAATATAACTTGCTGGGCCCAGGGCAAAATGAAAATGCAGGGCTCAAATTTCAATATGACAGCGCAGGTCACTAAACAAAGTGCAGAGCCCTGTGCGGCTGTACAGGGTGCCCACAAGGCGTCCCTGGGTGACAGGTACTGCTTCTGATCTCTTTGCTGGTGTGAACTTATTCAGTCTTCATGATGCCACTGTAACGTGGGCATTGCTATCATCCCTAACCCACAGATGAGGTTAAATTGAGGCCAGGCACATTTAAGTGTCTCTCCCAAGGTTGGGTAGTAGAGGAGCTCGATTCAACCCCAGCCCATGGCCCCAGCATTGATGAGCTACACACACACTAGCGTCCACACCACACTCTGAAAAATAGGGCTCATGCTGCTTTGTGGGAATACACATTAGACTGAAGTTCAGAAGAGGGTGCCCTTGCTTTTAAAAAACACTTAATTATTTAAAATTTAAGTGGAAAGTTTCAGCCTCTGGGTCACCAGCATCTCCCTCCCCACCCTCCCCAGGTGTCATCTGACAAGGGCTCCTGCTGTGTTGTAGCTACTGGCACCCCGGGCACCACCATTCCAGCCTGGCCCAGTCCCCAGGAGGGCCCCAATGGCCTGTTTGCTGTGCGGAGGCACCTCTGGGGCAGCCATGGACATAGCACATTTCCAGGTAAGGATGGTCTGTGCCCTGCATGGTGTCCCTGAACCCCTAATCCCCAGGCTGGCATGAAATTGGGGTGGGGGATCTCCACGCTGCTCTTCCCCACCACCACTACCTAGCCTTTGGGAAAACACATCTGCTTGAAGAAGTTTCCTCTCAGGGTTTCTGTATCCTGCAAGCTCCCATTATGGTCTCAGATGTGTAGCCCTGTCTCCCCTGGGGGTTGGGGCTTCAGCTATTCCATTTGGTCGTCAGATGAAAGGGAATTACCTATGTCATTTCCAGGGACTCTCCCTCTCCCCTCAGCCAAGGGCAAGTGGGACAATTCACCCAAGTTCACCAATCCCCTACTACACAAAAGTCCTGTCTGGTGGGTTTAACAGGGATCAGGACCCTCAAGTATTATGCTGGTTCTGCCACCAAACCAGTCACATCCTTTTGGTGTGCAACTTACTTCCCTTCTTCTAAACCTCATGGAGAATAAGCCCCATTTTGGCGGGAGTGGTACAGAGAGTAAGTGATACGAGTCATGTCAGGTGCTCAGCAAACAGTAACTGTGATCATGGAAAGAGTGGAGACTATGAGAGGGAGTGGGGAGGTTCAGATGGGGTCTGACTCTTCTCTTACCTTGGACAGAGTTCTTCCACAACATGGACTACTTCAAGTTCCACAACATGCGGCCCCCATTCACCTATGCCACCCTCATCCGCTGGGTAAGCAGGCAGCTCAGGCCAAAGAGAAGAGAAAGAGGGGGTGGGGACCCGCCTCCCAAAGTCCCGGCCTCCCTCTAAGCACCCCCAGGGAGGGTTCCTGCATGCAGAGACCCATGCTTCACATGTGGAGCCCTATGCTGGCTTCACCCCAGACCTGCTCCTAAACCCGAATCTAAACCATCATCCAGGCCAAGGCAAGCCAAATTCGGGCCCTAAACCCACTCCTTTCCTGATGTCCACCACAACCCCATACCTATTCTGCCTTCCAGACCTATAAAATCCCCCCAAAACTAACCTGATCTCTGCCCCTTGCCCTGAACCTTTTCCAGGTATTGCCCTAATTCCTTCCCTGGCCCCAATATATCAACACATCCCCCAGCTGGACCCCATCCCTAACCTCTTCATTGTGACACCTATCTGACCCTTAACCTCACCCCATCCCAACCCCTTCACCTGAATCTCCCCAGTGCCTTCCCAGAACCTTCACCAGAGCCCACCTGCACCTAATGCCAAATCTGAATCTTAACCTAACTCCTATACGATGCCACACAGTCCTCTACCCAGCCCCATCCTGACCCCTAACCTCATTGAAGTTGTAATCACTGCCCCTTAACTTAACCCCATTCCTAAATCCAAACAGATCAAATTCCCTGACTATTAGCCTCACTCCACAACTAACCCCAGCCCTGCCCCTTAACAACTATACACAACTAACCTCAATTTCACAACTACCTTCATTCTTGACCCTGAACCTAACCACATCCCTGGCCTATAAAATAACTGAATAACTAGGCTTATCTCAGACTCCTGAACTAATGCCACACATCATCCTGTTACATGCCCTTCGAATAGTCCTAGTCCATCCCCAGTCTGAATCTAACCAACCCCTTCCCTGACTTTTAGCTCTGCCTGGCCCTTTTTACCCCTTCCAAATCCTTAACTTGACCCCATTCCTGGCCTTTAACCTTCCAAAACCTTGAAACCTCACCCCTCAGAGAAACCGCACTCCAACTCCATCCCAGACCTTTAACATAACTCCAGCCCTAACCCTGAGCTAGGTCCTGCTCTAACCTCAGCCCTGATCCCTTATGTAACACCATCCCAGCCAATTTTTACCCCACTTCTAATCTTGTCTCTAATCCATCACCCCTACACCATCACTCTCCCTCCCTTCCCCTTTCCCCACAATTCCACCCCATGTCAGATGGCCCAGAGTAGGCCACTGTCCCTCTCATACCGACTTTAGAGGAGCATCTCCTCTTACCCCCACACCCTCTAACTTCTAGGCCATACTGGAGGCTCCTGAGAAGCAGCGGACACTCAATGAGATCTATCACTGGTTTACACGCATGTTTGCCTTCTTCAGAAATCACCCTGCCACCTGGAAGGTTAGTGCTTCTGGAGGTGGACAGGCTAGGATAGCCTCAAGTGCCACCACAGTGCTGGGCCAAGCTGGGAAGGCCTGGGGCTGGGCTTGCAAATGTGATGGGAAGGGGCAGGATGTTGGTTTTTGGTGGGGACTGCTGACCTCAGAGGATGGCTGCCCATCCACTCCCCCTATCCCCAGCCTGACTAGCTGGTCCTCCTTCCACAGAATGCCATCCGCCACAACCTGAGCCTGCACAAGTGTTTTGTGCGAGTGGAGAGTGAAAAGGGGGCTGTGTGGACCGTGGATGAGTTTGAGTTCCGCAAGAAGAGGAGCCAGAGGCCCAGCAGATGTTCCAACCCCATTCCTGGTCCCTGACCTCAAAACCAAGGAAAGAAGGAAGGAAGGACAGGGCCAAAATGCAGGGCAAAAGTGGCCAGGGGCAGGGTTAACAGGACCTGGACATGCCCACAGGGACCAAGAAGTATGTGTGCTGACTTGCCTGCCTGGGACCCTACTACCCAGCTGACTACGCCCCTGGATCTTACACTCTGCACCAAGGCTGCTCAGAGGGGCCCCAGCCCCGCAAACCCACCCCCAACTCCACTCCAGCCCCTGCAACAGGCTCTCCAGGCAAATTAAACCTTCACAGCCAACCACACACACAGCCTCACTCAGTCATTCACAGACCACCTTGGGCTAGAAAAAACACAGGTGCTCACAATACTGTCCATTGGACTCCTTACAAACTCCCAAATACAACGAACCTGTCAGTACACTTCAAATCTGCACAGTTATACAGACAGTCACACCCAAGTAGTCTTGTCAACCCACATACCCCAAAGCACACAGCCGCAGCCAGCCTTCGGGACCTTTGGTGTACTGTTACATGGAGTGTGTCTTGACACCCACACAGAAGCAGCTTAGTGCCTTTAGGGTCTCAGGTCCTAGAAAGCCACAGGGACACATACTGCTCACACAGGGTCTCACACAGCTCCTGACACATAAGCTTGGTCACACAGCCCATTAGAACTCACCTGCACATGACACTCACACAAGCACATCCACACAATGCTCCTGCGGGTCTCTTGAGTCCCACGCAGACACACACAGCCACATATATTGACCCGTGAAAATGTACCCTGTGTCTCAGCCACCACCCACCCCTGCCCCGCCCTGAGCCCTGTGCCCCCATCCATGCCTCAGCTTAGACTACAGAGTCCCTCATTTATTTGGGATCCAAGGCCCCAACCCTCAGTATCCTCCCCAATAAACTGCAGCCAAGCTCCCACTTTCTGGATGTTCACCCCAGATCAGGGTTCAGGGCAGGTGGGCAGGAGTCACCACAGTAGGAGGGACTTGGCAGCAAACACAGGATAAGTGCTTGGTCATTGCCTCCAACACCCCAAATCCCTGCTGAAGGCTGGGGTGGGGGAGACCTCTGCCCGGAGACCCTCAGGTCTCACGGGCCCGCCCCAGGAGGCCCGCATTCTCCTGGCGAAGGGCCCGGTAGTCCTCTTGGATCTTCTCCAGGTTGCTAAGGGTCTTCTTGCCCATCTCCATCTCGATCTAAGCAATATGAATCACATCCCCTCAGTGAGCATGGCCTCTTTCCCAGCTCCTGCTCACCACCCGCTCTGCTATAGGCACACAGGGCCCTTCCTGGGCTCCTCCCACCCAACCTCCAATAATAGTCTGCTCTGTCCCCCTGCCAGGCCTTTGCACATGTTGTCCCTACACCTAAAGCATTGTTATGTAGCAGGATTACCCACCACATACTCAAGCTGAAGCCCCTGGGAGGCAGGCATAAGAACCCTCGGGACAGAAGCTGGAGCTCAGAGTAGGCCACTTGCCTGTTCCAGGTCAAGTACATGGCTAAGGGGCAAGGCAGAGACTCCAGCCATAAGCTGTGTCTGGTTCAATAGCCTGTCTTGGCACAAACCATGGAGCTGTCCCCTGGCCTGCCTTGGTTTCCCCTCCCAGCCCCAGGCCTCACCTGCTCCTCAAGGTCTCGAACTTCCCGCATGATAGTGCCCGTGTCCTCAATGGTTTGGATGAGCTGGCTGCAGTTCTGGGGACAGTAGGAAGAGAAGACTTGCACTCCAAACTGGCTCCTCCCCAGGCAGCCCCTGAGGCATGCTTCCCGCCCCCCTCACCTCATGCAAGGCAGCTAGATACTTGTAGGCCTTCCGAACAGCATCATCCTTCTTGGCATCCTGACCAGACAGAAAGGACCTCGAATGTATCAGTGGGCTGCCACCACCCCCACCTCCCTACACACCACCTCCAGGAACCCACAAGGCCACCCTCTTCTACCCCCATGACTTCATCCCTCATGGAGCAAAGCCAGGCCCCAGCATCAGTGTACCTACAAGTCTCACACAGGGCCCAGGCCCAAGTCAGCCCATGAGCAGATGGGCAGGCAGCAGCCCAGCCCCACACCACCCCTCTATCTGGCCCCGTCTGCCTCACACCTTGAACACAAGTTCATCAGTCACCGCAAATGTCCGGTCCAGCTTCCCAGTCAGAGAGTTGATTTCCTTCTGAAGCTCCTTTGTGTCAGACAAGATCTGGCAGAGATCAGGGCCATGAGCCTATGTCTGGGGTGGGACGGCTGACTAACTAAGAGCATTCATGTGCATGCACTCACATCCAGACAGGGCCTATGTCACTGTGTCAGGGGTGGCTGGAGTGGACTGTGTGGGACTATTCTGGGTCATGGTGTGGCCAGATAGCTGTGCCTATCAGAGGGTCTGAGGTCCCTGTGTGGCCATGCTATACACATCTGCCCTTTGGACATTTCTGCCCATATGACCCACCCTCTAGGACCACAGCAGCATACCTTAGTGATCTCTTCCTTCTGCTTCCGGATGTTGCCCACAATCTCGAGGATACGCTGGGTATAGGCCAGCCTGGACACGTCTCTGGGCAGGGTCTCCAGCTCAGACACCTAAGTAGAGACACAGCAGACACTCCCCCAGGACCCATACCTGGCGCACTCTGAGCCATCCAGGGCCCTGGCATGGGCCTTACCAGCTGCTTATAGACCTCCTCTTTCCTGCGGGCCTCCTCAGCAGCTGCCCGAACACTCTGGTGCAGCTCTTGAATTTCTGCCAGCCGTCGAGAAGATTCCAGCTGCCAGGACCCCATTGGTACAGGGCAGTGAGCAAAGCACAGGGATGGCCCCCTAGGAAGATACCAAACCTTCCCCACCCACAGCCCAGGACCCCACCACCTACCTCTCTGCAATCCTGGAGCTTTCGTAGATGGCGGTATTCAGCAAGGAGCGGGACCCGGTGCTTTTCCCACTGGCCCGCCAAATGGATGACCCGCTGGGCACTGCTCTCTACCACAAGCTGTGAATGGTGGTAGGACGGCACATGTCATACAGGCTGGGCCCTTCCACCTCTGACCCTCCTGGTCCAGCCCTAGTACCAGCCCTACCTGCAGCTTGGCGAGGTTGGCAACACCGTCTGGCAGCAGCTCCACCGCCCGGCTCTTTAGGCGCAGGGCCTGCTCCCTCTCCGCTGTGCTGAGCTTACTCTGCCGACACTTGGCCTCCACCTGGTACCCAGAACTCTCAATATCAGTCAGTGGGGGAGCTCAAATACACACCACAGGCTTCCAGCCCACACTGAGCCTGGAAAGCCCTGGCCTAGCCCAAGCCCCCATAGATGATGACATACCCTTCTAGCCCCTATGGGCTTCTTGACCCCCTCCTGATATTGACAGAGACCTATAAGCATCAAGGGGTACCCAGAGGCCCCTATGATGTCTCCACCTCCACACTTACCCCCAGAAGACCTGATGAGCCCTACAAGCTCATGCCCGTACAGACCCATCATACCCCACAGATGCCTAGCAATGCCCACAAACCTCCTGAATCTCACAGACACCCAAAAGCCCTGACTAATGCCCACAGGCACCTTTCACCCCTTCAGGTCCACCAAGCCCTGCAACCATACATCTCCCTGACACCCGCATTGATTCTCCTGAACTCTCAAGAATCCCACATATCCCCCAAAGGCCCTCATGAACCCTTCTGACATCTGCAGACCTCTATGGAGTACCTCTCATCCTTCTCAAGTCCCCCAAAGCCCTCTAGGTCAGACTTGTGACCTGACCCCAGATGGCATCCCCTCTACCACCCCCACCTGCGCAAGGCCAATTCCCAGGGTCTTCATGTTGGCTTCAACCTCTTCAATGTCGCGGTTCACTCCCTCTAGCTGCTCCTGAAGGGCCTCCAGCTCCCGCTCTTGAGCTGCCCATGTGTCCTGAGAGGAACAGACCAGTCAGGGTGGGGGTGTCAGGCCCAGTAGACAGGCAAGAGCCTGGGACACACCTCGCTGCTCCACTCACCTGTTCAGGCCACCGGGAGGTGGCTGGCACATCTGACACCTGGGCTGCCTGGGCTTCGGGCTCCTGGAGGAGGGAGAAGGGAGCATCCTGGCTGTTGAAGAAGGCCTTGTCTGTCATAGCCCAGCCTAAACACCCCCCAAAAGTACCCTTCTAGCACCGTACCTATGCCCATTCAACTGCTAATGACCAGCAGGCTGTGACTATATGAGGATCAAGGAATTCTATGTGACCTCAGACTAGAATATTTGCTCATAAAAAAACCTCCCTGATCCTGACAGCTTCTGTTCACCTGGCCCATCTCTGAAGCCCCAAATTCCCATGAGGAGAATGAGTGCCCCTCTGGATGACCATCCAAGGAGAGAAGGTATACCCAGAGGAAACTTCCTGGGGAAGCTTGGAGTTTGCACAATGAACACCCCTCTACCCTTACCTGGTTCCCACCCCTCTACCCTTTCTCCATTGAAGTCCCTGAGAAGCCACTGGACCCCTCTGGATACTAGCCCCTAGTGGGGAGAGGCTACACCTGGTGGGAACATAGGCACCTGTGTGGATAAAGTATGGTGTTTGTACATAAAGCAACCTTCCAAGCCAGTCTTGACCCCATCAACATGCCCAATATCCATGTAGGCCTACCCACCAGATAGAAGGTGAACTTCTCTGAATGTGTGAAGCGAGAGCCCTTAGGAACACCAGTTCTGGTCCCAGCACCCCAAGCCTGCAGCAGCTCTCCTAGGTCTCGGGATTGTGGAGAGGGACCCAGCTGGCCCCACGTCTGACGCAGATACTCAGCCAGGTGCTTCTGCAGCCGCTGCCTCTGAGCCCGTGTATCCACCTGAAAACAGAGGGTAAGGTAAAAGGGTTGGTATAGAGGGCTCCTGATCACCCCAGGCCCTGCCTCCTCCAGGGAGCCACGTGACAAGGTGCTACTGATAAATCATACCCTATAGCCTCTCCCACCAAGGGGGCACTGGACCTGCTCTCTTGGCCCATCAGTCTGGGAGCTCCCCCAGCACAAGGTCTCCTCTTCATCACAGCCACGCTTCACCTATTCACTCCTCATACTAGAGGAGAATGTGGGGAGGTGGAGCAGTAAGCCTGCAGCCCCCAAATCAGAGAATGACACAGAAAGAATATGTGGAGACAGAGCAGAGACAGAGTCAGAGGTGCTTAGCAAAGAAGGAAGTGGAGGCAGAGAGTGGAAGGGAGAGAGAGATACAAGAACAGGAGCAGTTTGGAGACAACAGAGGAAATCTGAGTGTGAACAGTGCTAAGAGATCATTGTTAATTTTGTGAAGTGTGAAATGGCCCGGGGGTTACATTAAAAAGTGAATGTCCTTATGAGTTAAGAGACATATGCTTAAGCATTCAGAGTTGAAATAACATGTCTGGGATTTGCTTTACAATGAAACCAAAAAACAGTTGGGGGAGACTAGATGAAGAAAGCTTAGCACAACGCTTATAGTTGAAGGTGGGTGACAGGTACACAGGACTCATTAGGACGTTGTGTCTACTTCTGTGTTTGAAATTTTCTGTAAGTTTAAAAAAGACAGAAATAAAGATGAACACATGGCAGTGGCGGAGTGGGGTGAGACAGGAAGACAGTTGCAGAGGTGGGCAGAGGGGAGGGGGACAGCAAATACAGGTAGACAGAGTGGCAGAGACAGCACAGAAATGAGGAGACAGAGGGGTGAGAAACAGGGGCAGCAAAACCACAGAATGAGAAAGTGACCAGAAGAAGTAATGCAGAAATCTTGAGACAGAAGAAATGAGCATTACAGACAATGGCAGAGACAGAGAAAGAGTGAGAGCCTCAGGGGTGGAAAGAAGGCAGGAGAAACAGGGAGGATGGAAGGAGATCCCAACTGTTCTGGCTGCTAGGAACCTCGTGCACGTTTTCCGGTCAAACACACAGCACTACCACCACCCATGTCTTAAAATAGAAAATTGAGATTGTGGCGATATTGACTTGTCCAAAGTCCATAGCCTTTCTGACTCCAATGTTCTTGCAGGTGGGGAGCCAAGTAGATCCTTGCAGAGGGGAGATGATGAAAGAGAGAGACAAAGTAGGAAAAGGACAAGGGCAAAGGACCAATGGGAGATAGAACGGGAGCAACGATGAGCAGGGACCTCCACAGCAGGGAGCCAAGCATTGGGCAGCACCTGGGTAGGAAGGCGGGATGTCCTGTGGACCCAGTCCTTGTCACCAGGGTGGTCCTGGCTTGTGTGCTGGCAGAGCTGAATGGCATGGCATTCGAGGAGCGAGGCCACCCTCCCAGCAGGATGAGGTGCCTGGGTTGGGGCTGGTAGTAACAGGGAACTTGCCTGGAACTCTCGGGGCTCTGGAAGCAGGAACAGAGTCAGCCAGCCCTCCCACCTCACCACGCACCTCTACCTTTCTCCCCAGCACCTCCCCAGAGTCCCACACTCACCTCCTTTGGAACTCAACTCAGGCATGACCAGTCTACTGGCATGGAAAGGCTTCTGGGGGGCTGAGCCCTGGTGGGAAAACAGAATCAGGGCCTCTAGGATGAATTGTGATGGAGAGCACTGGTGGGGGGGGGGGGGCAAAAACCTGAGCACCCAGATTGGGACAAGGAAAGCCAGGTAAAAACAAGCAAAGATCAACATGTGTTGGCGGGTCCCACCTGGAGGTTCTGCAGCTTAGGAGTGCGAAGGAGGGGTGGAACCCAGGGCAGAGCCAGCTGGTCCCTAATGTGGCTCCCAATAGCTCGGAGAAGGATAGCTGAGTCACCTATGGGGGGAGAGGAGGGAGTGTCAATCAAGTGACAATGCCACAACTCCAAAAATGCAGACTATGGGAAAACAAGCCATCTCTCCCTGACCCCCACTCCCAGAGATACATATCTATCTAGCTATCAAACTCACACTTAGTCATTCAATAAACACTTACTGAGTACCTACTATGTACCAGTCACTACTCTAGACTCTCAGGCTATCTCAGTGAAGAAAATGATAAAGATCCTCCTCCCAGGCCAGCAGGCTGGTAGAGGAGATCATGACTAATGTCAAAACGGTGATACAGAAAACTGTCAGCTAGTGACAGGAAAGGAGAATAAGGACTGTTGAGAGGAGGATGTCATTTTAAACAAGGCAGTCCAAGACAGGCCTCCCTGAGGTGACATGTGACCAGAAACCTAGAGACTATCTCAGGGGAGAATAATCCAACAAATACAAAGGCCCTAGGGCTGGAGTGAACCTGGCATATATGAGGGGCATCAAGGAGACCAGAGGGAATAGAGTAGTTGAGGGGGAACAGGGCAGGAGGTAAGACAGAGAGGGCCCTCCCAGCACCAACTCATCACCTGGTTCAGCCCAAGTCCCGGCCCCTTCCCCCTGCTCTGCATCCCCTCTCCCAGCCCCAATCCTCCCACCTAGGTCTTCTGAAGACACATAGCCCCACCTCCTACCTGGCAACCTCTTTACCATTTCTACCTCTCTCAGCCCCTATAACACCCAGGAATGCCACCCTCTCCTTTGCCTCACCATGCCCCAGGTACCCCATACCTGCAGGCTGGTCTGCATCCTCAGAGGCATCAGTAGGTAGACGCTCAGCCAAGAAAAGAAGCAAGTCCCGGAGATCAGGCTCACTGGGGTAGAGGAAGTTCTGATAGCCAAGCTCCAAAGGGTAGCCCAGGTCCTGGGGGTTGGGGAGGGGGCCCCTATCAACCAGGCAGGCAGGCTCCTCCTGCCCTGGGAGCCCTGGGCTTAGACCCTAAATGCTCCCAGTCTCTTACCAACCAGCACCCTCCAAACCTCTCCTTGGCTCCCCAAATTCTCTAGGCCTCTGCAGGAGGAGCCACAAAGTGATTCTAGTCAATGTTACAGAGAGCAAGAAATGAGATTAAAGCTCTAGACTTTGTAACTATGGCTCAAAATCCAAAGACCATAAAAGAGAAAATGGGTATTTCTGAATACATGAAAAGAAATAAAAACTTTAAAGGAAAAATATAATAAGCCAAGTCAAAAGAGTAATGACAAGCTTGGAAAAAATATTTGGAACTCATACCACAGTAAATAAAGAGTGCTTAAAATTAAACAAGCAAAAAAGACCAACAATGCAACAGAAAAATAGGCAAAAGGTATGAACAAAGTTTACTAAAAAAAAAAAAAAGAGAAAACATCCCTTAAACATATGGAAATATGTCCAATCTTGCTCAAAAGAGAGACATGAATTGAAGGAACACTGAGAGACTTCACACAAGCATCAGCAATCCGGGACAACCTGACACTACTCCTGGGGTGTGCACTGGGAGGGAGCTACTATCACTAAGGCAGTGTTCCTGCCCCAAACCTGAATCTACTCATGAGAAAATACTCAGAGAAATTCAGACTGTGGGGCATTTCAGGAAACAATCTGCCTGAACACTTCAAAAACATTTGTCATCAGAAAAGAAACAAAGAAACAAAAGCAAAGGAGGACTGTTGAAATTTAAGATTAGAGATGTAACAATGAAATAAAATGTAATCCTTGTTTAGACTCTGCAGCTTAAAAAAAATAGCCATAAAAGATACCTTTGTTACAACTGGGGAAATCTAACCACTACTAGACCTTAGATACTATTAAATTGCATGGATGTGATCATAGTATTGTGGTTATGATGGAGAATGTCTTTTTGCTTAGGAGAGGCATATTCAGTTTTAGGTATGAAATGTCATGATATAAGCCACTTTCAAATGGCTCAGCAAAAGAGTGTACATGTATATATGTATAGTAGGTGTGTACATATGTTTATAGAGAGAGAAAAGAATGAAGCAAAATGTTACAATGCAGGAAGCTAGGAGAAGGGCAAAGAGGTATTCACTGTTCTATTTTCATTTTTCTTTACATTTGAAAATTTTTTCAAGGTACAAAGCTGGGGAGGGAAAAACTATACTGACATACCATTTCTTAACTACTGAATGGGGAAAAAAATCCAAAAATCTGACAATACACTCAGTGGGAGAGGGTGTGGAGAAACAGACATTCTCTCATACACTGTCTGTGGGAATGCAAAATTAAAGTCCCAGTGAGGGTGAACTGGCAAACTAACCAAACTACACATGCATTTACCCTTCCACGTAGCAATATACTTCTAAGAGTTTACCATGAAGATATGCCTCCAACAATTTAAGAATATATATGCACAAGATTATTCATTATAGCATTCTTTGCAAAATGTAGGAAATTCCCTAAATGTCCAAGCATAGAAGAGTGGTTGAATAAACTATGGTACATATATACAGTGGGCTGTAAAAAGGGAAAAAATGCTAAGATCTGTACCATCTGATATGAAATGATTTCCAGGATATACTCTTAGGTTAAAAACAAAAGCTAAGAAACTAGGTATATGCTTCCTTTTGTATAAGAAATAGGGAAATAGAATATATATATTCACATTTGCTTATATCTGCATTTTAAAATACTAAAAAGATACACAAGAAACTAATCAAAGCAATTCCCTTATAGCAGACAGGTGGGGGTAAAGGGATGAATGATTGGGTATGTGAGTGAGATGTCTCAAGGTAGCATACTATTTCTGTCACACCACAGCGGTCTCTTCTACTCTCTTAGCAGTAGTTAATTACCCTTTCCGTGGTTCACAATTTTTTATATTAAGATGTCCCTGTTTAAACTATTGCTGGGGTTTCTGCCTCTAGCCTGGACTCTGATTAATAAAATAATCTCCTCAAAACAATAAGTACTTTTTAAAAAAGAGATTACAAGCTTTGGAGTAAAAAAATATCGCAGTTGAAATCCAGCCTGTGCTACTTACTGGCTATAATGCCTTGGATAGTTATTTAACACCTAGAAGCTCAGTTTTCTAGCTGTAAAATAGAGCTGATAGTTCTTTCCCTATGTGGCTGCTTTAGGGGACAGAAGGGCCCATCAGGGTTCTGGGTAGGGACTGAAAAATGGGCCCAGAAATAAAGCCTTTTTGTGCCAGAGTTGCTGTTGGTCTGAAGCTGCATGGATTCCGAAATCAGACTTTCCTTAATTCATATCTAAGTTTTGCCTCTTACCAACTGTGTGACCTCAGGCAAATCACTTAACCTCTCTGTGCTTCACTTTCCTCATCTGAAAAAAAAAAAAGGATATCAACAGTACCTACCTCAGAAAGTTGTTGTCATGAGAATTAAATGAGTTTAACACCATGTTACCACAATGCCTAGCACAAAGTATACACTCAGAAAACATCATTATTATACACATATGTGTGTACTAGGTCACAACGTAAGGTATATTTATTTTGGAGGGTCACAGTCAAAAGAGTGTGAAAACCACCGGCTTTTAAGCTACTTGACTTTGAGTTTTTTCCGACACCTGCAATCAAAGAGTTGTGACTGATACAGAAACTCGCTCCAGGAGTGGGGTGTGTGAAGTGACAGTCATCAAAATATGGAGGTGGCTGAGTCGCAGAAAGTGGTGGCAGGAATAGGGCATAGGAAGAGGCAGACACCAGAAGGTGGCAGTGCTGAGCCAAGGTGGGCTCCAGAGGCAGCACACAGCTGGATTAAGAGATACCCTTTCTGCCTGCTGTGGACACACTGAGGCTCAGGGGCCAGACCATCCCACAAACTTCTTGATCCCTGAAAAAGCCATACTCAACCCCACACTAAATTTAATGTGAGCAAAAGTAGGTCAACATCAAGTCCAGTGGGAGTCAGCACTGAGAGAAGAGAGAACTGGGGAAGCCTGACTCCCCAGACTTTCCTTAACATCTCCCACTACGTACTCTCCTTGCCAAACAGAGGACATAACTTCCCCCCTTATCAACTGCCATCCTTGAGAATATAGCCCCAGGCCAGGGGACAGACTGTCTGCCTTATAATGCCACCAAGACCCCCCCCCCCCCCCCCCCCCCCGCCAGAAGAACTTGAGAACTTCTGAGAGATAAGTGAACCTGAGAACTTAGGGATGGGCAGAGCCCTGAGGCTTATTGCTAAGAGACAGACACTGCACGAGCAAGGTCCAAATTCAAGAAACCCGACCACACTATCTCCTAGATCTAGGTGGAAGTGTTCACTGTAGTTACTCTATTGGCCCTCTGCCACCATATACTGGGTATACCGACTTACTCACATTCATTCTGTAGCCACAGGTTGCTGGAATGCAAGCAGCCAAACCAGGCCTACCCTATAATAGTAATGCCACTTACACAAAACTTATTATAATCCAGCTTTTCATAAAGTAACGCATTTTTAATCCCTATAGCAACTCTATGTGGTAGGTATAATTCTTACACCAATTTTACACATAAGGAAACTTAGGCCAGAAGAAATTAAGAGACTGGCCCAAAGTCACCAAGCTAGTGAACCAGGAGAAATGACATTGCTTGGAGGGAGCCCTTGGATTAGTTTCGGGACACAGGTCTGTACTGCAAAGGTGTGTACATCAGAAGGCACATTATCTGGGTGGAGACAGTTTTGGAATTATTCTCATGAGAGGCAGGATGTGTGTGGCTGCCACAGGGCAGAGTGCAGTGTTGGTGCAGAGCCACTGTTTTCAGTTAACCACCATATCTTCCTTTGGGTAACCATCCCTCTCCCTACTCCATGTGACCCCAAGCAGCCAATCATAGTGCCCTATGGATGACCAGGTGATCAGGCTGGACCAATCAGAATACACAGTGGTTAATTTAGGAATGACCCCGTGAACCAAGCAGGACCTTTTCTGAAACTGGGAAATGGATACTATAGGGGGGGAAATTCTTGGTGCTAAGCTGAAAATACAGGAGCCAAGGGCAGCCCAGGCACAAACTGGATCAACACTCTTAATGCTCATAACAACCTGAATTTTATCACTTCGGTTTCACAGATAAGGAAATTAAGGTCCACAAGGGTTAGGGTCACAGTTAGTAAGTGGTGCAGTGAGGATGTGAACTAGTCAAGCAGTTTGACCAGAGAGCCAGCAGCCTTCATGCTAGACCACAAAGGGAGGTGGCAGAGAGGAAAGGCAAGAGTTTCAAAGGAGCTTGGTGATTTTGTGAAGGAGGAAGGAAGAGGCTGTGTGTATTGGGAGGAAGGCACTCACCATGCAGGCCTGAGCCAGGCTCATGGCCAGGCGGAAACGGGCGGACATGGCAAGAGGCAGCAGGGGGCTGAGGCCAGAGCCCACAGCAGGGTTGATCACACGCAGGCAGCAGACAACAGCTTCTACAACCAGCTCAGTGGTGAAGGCTCGCAGGGTCTGCACTTCTGGAGGAACTGCCCTGAAGAAAAAAGGGGACAAGCTCAATGTGGGGTGCAGTCAGAAAACAGGGATCAGGCTGGGCTGTGCTGCCTTCTGGAAGCCCTAGTACTGGGGTGGGGATGAGGAGAATGTCCAGAGTTCACACACGTCCTGGGTGTTGATAAATGTGATTTCCATTTGGAAAACTAAGAACTGAGGATGTCTTCAGGTCCTAAGAACTTGGTGTAGGAGAACAGTGGAAGGGACCTGAGTTGAGAAAATCTCAAATTTCCCTATGCCTAAAGGCTCCAAATTTCAGGGGTCTGAGAAGGGCAAAGGGCCTATTGTGACATGATCTCTGGGATTCTGTGTCCCCAGATATCATGTTCCCTTAATGTCAGGGGCCCCTAGATATGTTGGGAGGCTGGGGTTTTCAGAAGTTCCAAATGTCAGAATCCCTGAATTCAATATCTCTATACTAGGTGGACATTAAGACCACCTAGTTTCAGGCAATTCAGAAATCAGGCTCCCTACAGGTTGGTATCCTGGGTTTTTAGGACCCTGGAATGCAAGAGTCCCATGTGTCTGGCACACCCAGCATTGAGTCCACCAGATTTTAGGGTCCTGGAGTTTTAAAATCTCCAGGTGTTGGTAAACTGGGTTTGAAGGTTCCCAAATATCCAGTCCCACGGTTTTTTGGAGTCGCTGAGTGCTAGGGTCCTGGGGTTTTAAGTTCCCTGGTTCTCAGGATACGGGTGTCTTAGAATCTCCAGGTATCAGAGTCCCAGGGTATTGAACTCAAGATCCACAGATTTCAAGGTCCCGAGTCTTGAAGTTGCAAGGTTTTAACATCTCAAGGTGTCTGGGTCCTTGACTTTGGGGCTTACCAAATGTCGGGTTTGGGAGGCCCCTAATGTCAGTGTGTGTGTGTGTGTGCGCGCGCGCGCGCGTCTGTAACGGGAATGGGGGGTTAGGATCCTGCAGTTGGATCCCTGGATGTCAAGGTCCAGAGTTTTAAGGTTCCCGGGTGACTGGGTCCGGAGTTTTGGAGTCCCGGATATGGGCATTCCGGGGTGGGCGGGGGCTGTGTCCTTACGTGCCGGCCTGGCGCAGGGAATGGATGAGAATTCGGTCTGCCTCCTCCATGGTGAAGCTATGTCCAGGTCTGGGGCTGGGTCCAGGGCCGGGTCCAAGCAAGCGAACAAGAGAGGCGCAGCTGTTGAAACCCAGCTCCGCACCCTGGGTCCAAGGAGTGTCACGGGCTGCCACCGGAGAGCCGGGAAGTGTAGTTTCGACAGCGAGTGCACTGCGTCCCGGTGCGGATGTGAGCGCAGGCGTGGATTAGCAATGGCTGCTAGGAGTTGTAGTTCTTCCGCCTACATTCCAGTGGGCACTTCCAAGCGTGCGAAGAAGTGTATCTTGTGTATGTGTGCGCGCGCGCGCGCGTGTGTGTGTGTGTGTGTGTGTGTGTGTGTGTTCGGAGGGCGGGACGGGGAGTGACTTCTTGACTCATTCACTTAAGGTGGCATTCATCTTCTAGATTATAGAAGTGTACAAATGCAGGGGCTTTAGCGCAAACGGTCTGGGGTTGAGTCTCAGCTCTTTTGCTCAAGTGTTTAGCTCAGCTTGCTAGATGTGCAGTAGTGGGTAGGTTAAATAACTTCCTGTTTTAGTTTCTTCATCTGTAAAATGGGGCTACAGTAGTCGCCCCAACCTCATGCATGGTTTCACTTTCTGCTGTTTCAGTTACCCGAGATTAACAGCCATCAGAAAAATATTAAGCAGAAAATTCCAGAAATAAATAATTCATGTTTTAAATTGCACGCCATTCTGAGTAGCATGATGAAATCTTGGGCCACCCATCTCCGTCCCCCTCCCCCTCCCCCTCCCCGCCCACGTGAATCACCCCTTTGTCGCTGTATATGCTACCTGCCCATTAGTCACTTAGTAGCCTTCTCATTTTCAGAAACATTGTCGCAGTATCGCACTGCTTGTGTTCAAGTAACCCTTATTTTACTTAATGATGGCCTCGAAGTGTAAGAGTAGTGATGCCGGCAATTCGGATATGCCAAAAAGAAGGCATAAAGTGTTTCCTTTAAGTGAAAAGGTATGTATGCAGAGGAAAAAAACATAGTCTATCTAGGGTTCAGTACTATCTGTTCTTTCAGTCATCCACTGGGGGTGTTGGAATGTACCTCCATGGGTAAGAGGGGAACTACTGTCCCTGCTTCCTAGGATTAAAACAGAATTAACTCATGTAAAGCACGTTGTACTATGTGCCTGACACATAATAAAGAAAAGAGTATGTAAGTTGTAGTTACTAAGTATCCATGCTTTCAATAAGTGCTCTGTTATACATATGTATACACTCCAGAGAATGATTACACAGTAGCCATCCACATAACCATCATTCATTAAAAAGACCACCCTGTCTCCACTGCTCCGTAGTGCCATATATGTCACAAATCATAAATTATGGGTAAATATATGTGGGGCTCAGTTTGGAACTTTATTGTTTTTAATTACTGTAGCTTTATAACAAGACAATATCTGATGTTGCAAACCCTCTCATATTGGTCTTTTTCAAATAATTTTGGCTTTTCTAGGTCCTTTGTATATCGATATACATTTTAGAATCATTTTGTCAAGTTCCATGGAAAAAACTTCTGAGATTTTGTTTGATTGCATTAAATCTCTAGATCATTTTGGGAAGAATTGACATCTTCACAATTTTGACTATTTCAAATTAGTTAATTTAATATATCTGTCCACTTATTTTGGTCCCCTTTAATCATTTGATTACATTTGATAATTTTTTGCATGGAGCTCTCACACATATATTGTGTTAGATCTACTCCTATGTACTTCAAATTTCAGATAGTGTTGGAAAAATGATATCATTTTTCTCATTTTAGTTTTTGACTGTTTTATGCTGGTATATATTTTGTAAAAATATTTTTTTAATCCAGTGCCTTTTCTGTTGTCAAGCTCTGATCCACCAATGTCTCATCTTTGCCCCGCTCACCCTCCCTTGTTATGGCTCCGCCCTGTGGCCTTAATCCTTCCAAAGCTGAGTAAAGCGAGAGGAGCTGTTTGCAGATGGCACTTCAACCTCGAAAGGAGGATGTCAGCATCTGAAGGCCGGAAAGGTGAGAGCAGCCTTCTACCCCTGCAGACCCTTTGAGCAAGCCTGGGCTCTGCTCTACCCCTGGCCCCTCTGATTCACCCACTGCCCACCAGGACCCCACCCTTGGAGAGCCACCAGGTGACTAGAATCACCCTGTTCTCATCCCAACCAGCCCCAAACACAGCCTTACCTCCAACCTGTGAAGCTGAAACCCACCCCCAATTCTGGCCCTCACCCCTATCCTATCGCCCACCCACCTTCAATTCCAAAGCTAGCCCCAAGCTTAATCCTAACACAAATCTTACCAACCAGAGGGCAAACCCCTGTTAGAGTCCAAACCCCAATATGGATACAGACCTTGCCATGAGTCACCTAACCTCAACCCCAACCCCTGGATGTCAATACTGTTAGTGAATGCTTCTCTGACTTTCCAAAAAGAGTGCAGATCCATTTTTAAAGGCAAAAGAAATTGGAAAGAGAGAACACACATTTAATGATGGTGGTAAGTTATGAGAGCTTGCAGTCAGAGTCTTCCTGGGTTTGACTGCCAATTCAGCCACTTCATCAAATCACTTAACCTCTCTTTTTACATCAGTTTCCTCACCTGCAAAATGGGAATATTTGCTATGGGCCAGACAGTCTTCTGAATACCGAAGTAATTTAATCCTCATAACAACCTTATAATGTAGGTTCTCTTATTATCATCCCATTATACAGATAAGGAAATTGATGCTCAGAGGGGTTATGTAGCTAGCTCATGGCCACACACTGCTAGCTACCAAGTGGTAAGACCGGACTTAAACTCAGAGAGGTTCTTTCCTCCAAAGCTGGGGCTCTTTTTTTAAAAGATTTTATTTATTTATTTTTAGAGACAGGAGAAGGGAAGGAGAAACACAGGGAGAGAAACATCAAATAGAGCTGGCAACCTTTGGCTTTGAGGGACAACGCTCAATCAACTGAGTCATGCCAGTCAGGGCTAAAGCTGGGGATCTTAACCAGGTCAATCTATTGCCCCTCAGAGGCTGAAACAAGGCCAGGGGGATCAAGAATGGCCTTAGCTAAAACCCCAGTGCAAAACTCAGATCCCATCTTAACTTCAGCCCCAACTTTGATCCTAATTCTAATCCCAGCTCATTCAAATACCTAGTCCTAACCCTAAATCATAACTCAAGCACTCTCCACTCCCACCTGTATTTAAAGCCAACCCAAAAATGCAGTTATTGAATTTAACCCTAAATCTGCCTCCTGCTATAAACTGAATGGTACCCCATACCAATTTATATTCTACCCCCAAGTCTAACACCAAAGCCTACTTCACTTGGAAACATAATCTCACCCTCACTTCCCTATAAACTCTCACTCTACCCACAGTCAATTCCAACACTAACTCTTACCTCCCCCAATCCTTAACTCAGTTACCCCTAACTTTTCCTAATTTTACATGTTCTTTTCTCCTTCCCTCAGACAAAGGCATGGGATCAGGGAGGAGGCAGCCATGATTGCCCCAATACCCTGTCCCTCCTGAGTTGATTTCTTCACACAGATATTACCCCAGAGCCCAGTCCAGCCAATGAGGCAGGTCCTGATCCCAAATGGGGGCTGAAACCTGGGCCTGCAGAATCAGGAGGTGAAATCAGCGAGGCATCAGGCCTGGTGACCCCTAAGCGAAGGACTCAGCACAGTAAGCACAAGACAGTGGCAGTGGCCAGTGCCCAGCGGTCACCCCGGGCTCTCTTCTGCCTCACCCTGGCCAACCCTCTACGGCAATCCTGCATCAGCATTGTGGAGTGGAAGCATCCTGCAAGGCTAGAAGCAGGCCTCAGGGGTGAGGGTCACCAGGGTACCCAGAGTCAAGGATTGGGTCATGACTGGAATGGAGGAGGGCTAAGGTCACTTGGAGTCAAGGGTCAAGTACTGGCTTCAAGGGGGAGTTGAGAAAAGTGAAGGTCAGTCACTAAGGGTTCAAGATTCAAGGAATAAATCACAGCAAGATTTGAGGATGGCTAAGTTTTCCAGGGGGGTCATAATCAAGGCCTTGATCAGGGCAAGGGGAATGTCAGGGCTGATCACCTTGGGATCAAGGGTGAGTATTGGGTAGGGAGGGCCCCAAGGGAATGTGGGTGTTCTGAGGCTGCTTTGCATGGGTCCTTGACTGTGTGTACCTGAGGCCCTTCGACATCCTCATCCTGCTGACCATCTTTGCCAACTGTGTGGCCCTCGGGGTCTACATTCCCTTCCCAGAAGATGACTCGAACACTGCCAACCACAACCTGGTAAGGCTTGCTCCACCCTGCCCCGCCCTCAGAAACAGACCCAATCGAACCACACCTCAAGCCTTCCAGCCAGGCCCTGCCCTTCTCTGATCCAGAAGACTCATCCCTGCCCAGCCCCACCCTCTGTTCTGGCTACACCTATACCCCCACGCAGCCACCCTCAATCCGCAGCCCAAATAACTGCCGGATCTCCGGCTCCGCCCCCAGGAGCAAGTGGAGTACGTATTCCTCGTGATATTCACTGTGGAGACCGTGCTCAAGATCGTGGCCTACGGGCTGGTGCTTCATCCAAGCGCCTACATCCGCAATGGCTGGAACCTACTCGATTTCATCATAGTTGTGGTCGGGTGCGCGTCTGCGGGAGACACTCCTACTCTAGTTCAACTTCCCACCCCAGGCCCGCTGAATTTGGAGATCAGGGAAGCGACCGCTTTAAACTTCCCCTGTTCGGCAGTCAGAATAAGGAATATTAACATATTCTATTTGCATTTCCGGTTAGAGACTTGTGCTTTCCTGAGGAAAGGGGAGGGGTGGGAGGGAGTGCCAAGGCCTAACCTCCCGCCTCATCCCTTGCTCCCCCATCAGGTTGTTCAGCGTGCTGCTGGAGCAGGGCCCCGGGAGGCCTGGGGATGCTCCGCACACCGGGGGGAAGCCGGGGGGCTTCGATGTGAAGGCGTTGAGGGCATTTCGGGTGTTGCGGCCACTGAGGCTGGTGTCTGGGGTCCCGAGTGAGTGTAACGCACCCCCGGGGTTGGAGGTAGGGGAAGGGAGCGGACGGAGGACTGAATGGACCCCACGCTTACTTCACCCGGCCCTTGCTCTCTGCAGGCCTGCACATAGTGCTCAACTCCATCATGAAGGCGCTGGTGCCACTTCTGCACATCGCACTGCTCGTGCTCTTCGTCATCATTATTTATGCCATCATCGGACTCGAGCTGTTCCTCGGACGGATGCACAAAACGTGCTACTTCCTGGGATCTGGTCAGCTAATTTACCCCTCCCAGGACAGGACATGCCCCCTCCACTGGCTCCTAGGCCCCACCCTCTTCTCAAAGAAACCCCAATTCGCAACGCTTCACCGACGGGCTCAAGCTCAACCTCAGATAAACGAGCCCTATCGGTACATTCAAGACTCCGCCCTCAATCCCAGATTACGGCCACCCCTCTCGCTAGTAACTCCGCCCTATCACAAGCCTCTACCCTCCAGTCAAGGACCCCTGCCCCCGCACTTAAGACTCCATCCTCCAGGACTGGCCCCATTTACACCGCCCTTTCATCAGGACCCCAACCCAAGCCTTGCTTCCACCCCCTTTTTAAGAGCCCCTCCAAAATTCACAAGACGCTGCCCTCAGGCTGATGTCTCACTCTTATTTACAAAATTCTACCCCAAGATTTACAGTCCCACTCCCCAGATCCCTACAGTAGGGACTCAGCTTCCCAGTGGTTCAGAATCCTGACCTGGCAGAGTCAAGGGCTAAGGGTTGTCCTTGATTTAGAAATATCTAGCACCCTGAGTTGAACTTCCCAGGTGGACAGAGCTACAGGGGTGGCTGTGAATGTGGTGGGTGTGTCTGAGCCCAGAGCTCTAGTCTTCTTGCAGAAGTGGAAGCAGAGGAAGACCCATCGCCCTGTACGTCTTCCGGCTCAGGACGTGTGTGCATGCTGAACCAGACCGAGTGTCGCGGGCGCTGGGCAGGGCCCAACGGAGGCATTACTAACTTCGACAACTTCTTCTTCGCCATGCTGACGGTCTTCCAGTGTGTCACCATGGAAGGCTGGACCGATGTGCTCTACTGGGTGAGGTGGGAGGCAGGCACACAGTTCGTAGGCTGCACCTGCCTTTCTTCACTGAGCTCAGGCAGGAGTGTCTGCATACCCTGAGGGATGCACACCCTCTCTCTCCCCAGATGCAGGATGCCATGGGGTATGAGCTGCCCTGGGTGTATTTCGTGAGTCTTGTCATCTTTGGGTCCTTCTTCGTCCTCAACCTTGTACTTGGAGTCCTGAGTGGGTGAGGAGCTTAGACACTCCCCTCATCCTGACCCTCAGCCTCTGCCTCTTTTTGAAAATTTCTGTCAAACTCCTAAGCAATCTTCAAAACTCATCTGAAACAACCCTTCACTCATTCAGTCAACACTGAACATGTACTGTATGCAAAGCACCATTTTAGAAAAGGAACAAGAGACAAAATCCCTGCCTTCCTGAATATTACATTCTGAGAGGGTAGAAGAGACAGACTATAGCAACAGACACAATAAATAATATACATGTAGTGTTTTATATGAAATATGTGCTACAGGAAGAAAGGAAGGGTAAAAATAAGAATGTGAAGGCTTCTGGCCAAGATGGCAGAACAGGGGGAAAAAACACGTGTGTATTAATTTTGATCAAATCTACATTTACACTTTGGATTTATGTCACATTTGCAAAAGTTGCAGTTGAAGGTACATTAATTGGTCTTATGCTTTTCTTTACTATGTATTATTGTGGATAATAAAAACATGTTTGCAAAGCCAAAAAAAGAGGAAAGGGGAGATCTTGCAGTTATAAACAGGGACATTCAGGACAGGCCTCCTCGAGAAGGTGTTATTTGAATAAAAATATGAGAGAGATAAGAGAATGATCCATTTGGCTATCTGAGGAAGTAGTGCCCCACACAAGGGGAACAGACTGTGTAAAGGCTCCAAAGCAAGAATGTGCTTGGCATATTCAAAGAACAGCAAAGAGGCCAGTGTAGCTGGAATAGGGAAGGTGAAAGAGCCAAGGTGGTTCCTCCACCTTGCCCTCTATCCTCCTTCTTCAGGGAGTTCTCCAAGGAGAGAGAGAAGGCAAAAGCACGAGGGGACTTCCAGAAGCTGCGGGAGAAACAGCAGTTAGAGGATGACCTGAGGGGCTACCTGGACTGGATCACGCAGGCAGAGGAGCTGGACATTGAAGACCCCTCAGCTGATGGCAACTTTGGTTCTGTGGCTGAAGAGGGCAGGGCTGGCCACCGTAGGCAACCCCAATCTGGCCTGTTCCCTGCTCCATGCAGGCATCAAATGCGGGCTGCCCTCCAGAGACCCAATCCCCACCTGCAACAACTCTTGGCCCAGCCCTCAACTGTGGCCTAGAATACAGAACCCAGACCCAGAACCAGATCCCCTTCCCAACTGTACCCAGAAAAAAGATTCCAAGTAACCCACCCCCTACACACACTCATAGCCCTAACCCTGCCTCAGGCTATGCTCTGAAACTGTCCTCTCTATCCCCACAGGGCCACAACTGCAAGAGCTGCCCAATAGGAGACGTGGACATCTGCGCTGGTTCAGTCACTCCACCCGCTCCACACACTCCACCAGCAGCCATGGTGCGGATCCATCCAGGTTGGGGAGGGGAGCAGGATGGATAGGCAGAAGAGAAAGCCAAGGGTGGAACCCAGGGGTCTTCATGTGCTGACCTCTGTTCCCACTCTTCCCACAGCCAGCCTGCCAGCCAGTGACACTGCTTCAATGGCAGAGACTCCAGGCGATGAGGAAGAGGAAGGAGCTCTAGCCAGTTGTACACACTGCCTGTGAGGGCCCCAAGTCCTTGACCCCTGACTCAGCCAAAAAAAAAACCCAGTCCAGACCCTCACTCCAGTGTTTACTTTAGCTTCCAACCTAGACCTCAGCCCCTGACCTCTGACACCAGCCACTGACAGCTAGCTCCTCAACCCCTATGACATCCACCTCCCATCCCCCTCTTTTGCAGAAACAAGATCATGAAAACCAGGGTCTGGTAAGTTGGGGAAGTTATGTGACTCCTGGACTCCATGACATTATGAGCCCCACCTGAGTCCCCCAGGGCAGGCTGAGGTAGGTGATCTCAGCCAATGGGTTCTCCTTTCCTCCCAGCCGCAGCTTCCGTCGAGCCAACCGGGGCCTTAGGGCTTGCTGCCGGCGGGCTGTGAAGTCCAATGCTTGTTACTGGGCTGTGCTGCTGCTCGTCTTCCTCAACACACTGACCATCGCCTCAGAGCACCATGGGCAGCCCGTATGGCTCACCCAAACCCAGGGTGAGACCCCCCCAGCCTGCCAGTCCTCTCTCCCAGCCTCTAATTCCCTCCATCCCAGAAGCTCCAATGCAGGATCCCTCAGGTGCCTCAGACCCGCAGACACTGCCTTCCACGCAAGTAAATGCAGGAACCTTAGCTGGTCCCATCCCACCTTGTAGCTTACACTTATATAGTACTTGCTGTGTATGTCAAGTTCTGTTCTCAGCGCTTTACATGAACTAACTCAACTTCTCTTCACCACAACATTATGGGAATTAAGTACTAAGGCACAGAGTACTGAGTACCAAGGTACTGAAGAGTCAAGTGACTAACCCCAGGGCTCAGCTAGTGAGTGGCAAATCCAGGCAGCCTAGCTCCAGAGTCCATGCTCTTAACACCACACTGGACAAGTTAACTCCTCTATGCTTCAATTTCCCCATCTACAAAATGGGGCTAGTAATAGTATTCACTTTGTGGGGTGGGTAGGAGGATTAAATTAAAGTGAAAAGTGTTTATAACATTGCCTGGCCTACATGAAGCTAAAACTTTATGAGTGGTAACCCTTACTAGTATTCATTTTAATCTCAACCCCAACCTTAATGCTGAGCACACTTCTAACCTCAATCTTCAAACCAGCCCCAGTCCTAACTAAAACCCAGACTCTAACTCTACCCCTGGAGCTTTTCCAGACTCATGGAGGCAGACTGAGGCCCCACCCCAAATCTTCCCTTCACCCCAGCTCCAAACCCCTCAAAACCTCAACCACTCTGACCTACAAATTCATCCCTATGCCTAACCCTAGCCCCACCTCCAGCCTGTCTACTCTGATACCATCTACCCCAGATCACCCCATGACCCTACCTTCCCACATGTCACCACGGAAACTGGCCAACCCCTCCCCCTCTCCCCACAGAGTATGCCAACAAAGTGTTGCTCTGTCTGTTCACGGTGGAGATGCTTCTGAAGTTGTATGGTCTGGGCCCCTCTGCCTATGTTTCCTCCTTCTTCAACCGCTTTGACTGCTTCGTGGTCTGTGGGGGCATCCTGGAGACCACACTGGTGGAAGTGGGAGCCATGCAACCCCTGGGCATCTCCGTGCTCCGATGTGTGAGACTCCTCAGGATCTTTAAGGTCACCAGGTGTGTGGATGGGGGAGGGAGGACAACTGGAGCCCCAAACACAGACCCCAACAGTCCCCACCCCAGGTCCAATGACAACTTTATCCATATCCCCATTTAATTTGCAAATATCCATTGAGTGCCTACTGTGTGCCAGATGTCTTCCCAGGCCCTAGAGAAACACCAGGAATCAAAGCAAACACAAGTTTCTGCCTTCGTGAAGATTCAAGTTCAGTGGGGAGATGTCTACTCCATTTCAATCCTGTTCTTCGGCCTCAACCCTGTCTCTGAACTCAACTCCATGTTCATGCCCAACCCAAACCCCATTCCCCAACCTTCAATTTTAACACCATCCCTAGCCCAACCCCCAACAGCTTGTCATCCACAAGCCCATTTACAACCCCAACATCCAATCCCAACCACATCTCCAACCTCATCCCTAACTCACAGGCTCATGCCCATCACTAACCACAAGCCCCACATCCTTAACTCCTCACCATCAGGCTATCTCCAACCACAACCCTGTTCCTAGCCCCAGGCCCAATCTTATCCCCATCCTCTCCTCTGTCCCAACCCTCAACCCCAACCTTATTCCCAACTCAATCATCTACAGCTCCAAATACTCCCCAACCCCTAACCCCAACCTCGACCCGAGTTGCAATTTGTAATCCCAACCCCAGTCCTAATCCCAACCTAAAACCCAATTCTAGCTCCATCAATTTCCATTTACCCTCTATCCTAACTGCTCCTCCCATTGCTCCTCTAATGCTTAGCCCCAGTCGCAACCTTCTCCTCTCTTCTTATTCTCACCTCACCCCAGCTCCAAAATCACCTCTAACCCTAACACCAAAGGTAATTTTAACCTGTCCCACCCCAATGCATCCTAACTTGGATCCCTGTCCTGGCTCCTGACTCACCACTGGACATGTCAACCCTGCTCCCTCTATCTCTGCTGCAGACACTGGGCATCTCTGAGCAATTTGGTGGCATCCCTGCTCAATTCGATGAAGTCCATCGCATCCTTGCTGCTTCTCCTCTTCCTCTTTATCATCATCTTCTCCCTGCTTGGCATGCAGTTGTTTGGGGGCAAGTTCAACTTTGACCAGACCCACACCAAGCGAAGCACTTTTGACACCTTTCCCCAGGCCCTCCTCACTGTTTTTCAGGTGGGGCGTGGAAACCATGGGATGAGTGGGTCAGGGACACCCTAGGGTGCAAGGAGGGTCCCAAGAGCTTCATGGTGAACTGCCATCCCCAGATCCTGACGGGTGAGGACTGGAACGTGGTCATGTATGACGGTATCATGGCTTATGGTGGCCCCTTCTTCCCAGGGATGCTGGTGTGCATCTATTTCATCATTCTCTTCATCTGCGGCAACTGTATCCTTGGAGCCTTGGAGGACAGTTGGATGGTGGCAGGGGGGTGGTGGATAGGGGAACCTGGGCAGTCCACAGGCAGGCTACTTGTCCATTCTTTGCAGCCTGAGCTCACCCCAGACATACTGTTGAACGTGTTTCTTGCCATTGCTGTGGACAACCTAGCCAGCGGAGATGCAGGCACTGCAAAGGACAAGGGCAGGTGATGTCTGGTTCCAGCCCCAAGACAGTCTCTCCCTGGATCCCTGCCTGGGAACCCCCAGATACATCCCACACCACCAGAGATGCTTCAGTCACCCTGGCAACCCCCACCCCCAGACCCAACCTGCCAGTCCTCGTTTATTCAACATGCATTTATTGAGCACCTGCTTTGTGCCAGGTTCTGTTCTAGATTCTGAGCAAACAGCAGGGGTCAATGTAGACAGAATTCTCTCCTTCATAGGACTGCCATTTGAGTTAGGTAAGACAAGCAAAACACAAACAAATGAATATATAGTACACTTTAAATATATGTAAATAATATGGGACAAAGAAAAAGAAAGTGAAATAACATAATAGAGAGAAATAAAGATTGCTATTTTAGTTAGCGTAGTCAAGGAAGGTCTCTATACAGAGGTGACAGTTGAACAAAGAGAGCTGAATAAAGTGAGAGAGTGAACTATGCAAATATCTGGGGGAAGAATGTTCAAGGCAAGGGGACAGCAAATCCAGAGGACCTGAGGTGATGATATTCTTAGCACATTCAAAAAGAAACACCAGAGAGACCAGTGAGTCTGGAGTGGAATGAATAAAGGGGAGAGTGGTAGGAGGTGAGCTCAAGTGCGGGAATAGGGAGGCCAGACTGAGAGTGTTCTGGGCCACGGTGAAGACTTTAGTCTTTGGTTTTTGCTTGAGTGAGTGGGAGCCATGGGAGGGGTGTGAACAGAGGAAGGATGTGCCAGACTCAGGATTTAACAGGATCCTTCTGTCTACCATGAGAACAGACTGTGGAGACCAGGGCGGAAGCAGGGAACTTCTGTGGGGTCTAAGAAAGGTCTGTTCTGACTACAGTGCTCCCCCTCAGCCTTACCCATCTGCTGTGATCCTTAGCAATCACTGCCCCCTCCTTGTTTCCTCACAAAGGGAGAAGAGTACTGAAGGGAAACCCTCACAGAAGAATGGAGCTTTGGTGAGTTAGAAACCTGGACACGGTCTAAACCTCATACTACCAGAAATACCTGTCTATGTGTTTGTGTTTTTAACTCCAACCTCTGCCTATTCAATCCTTCATTATTACATCCCTTTCTGTCTCCTCCACCATAGATGACCCCCATCTTTCTGTTCCCAGGTGCCTGGTGGGGAGAATGAGAAAGAGGAAGGTGCAAAGAATGAAGAAGCAGGCAAGTGACCAGGGCCAGGTGGAGAAGGTGTGGGACCCTCGGGACAACACCCAAGCAGAGCTCTTGATCCTTGAGATCTTTCTGTCTGGACAGCAGCCTTTTCCAAGATCATCTCAAAAACAGTGGGCTTAGTGTGTGGCCATCAACATTTGGGACACTGAGATTAAAGATTAACAGATGTTTTGTTTTACTGCAGAACTTCTCAGCCTTTATTTTATAATAGCATGTATACAACTGTGAGGATGGTGGTGTTTATTCAACACACATTTGCTGAGCTCTTATTTGTCCCAGGTACTGTTCTAAGTGCTGGGGACACAACAATGAACCAAACAAACCAAAATCTTCTCTCTGACATTTTGGCAGAGAGATGGAAAGAATTTACCATGTAACAAGCACTGTTCTAGGTGCTTTACATACATTTTCTCAATTTATTCTCTGTTTTTTGATCTTCTGGTACCAGGTATGGAAGAAGAGGAGGAGGAGGAAGAAGAGGAAGAGGAGGAAGAGGGTGCAGGGCGTGTGGAACTCCTGCAGGAAGTTGTACCCAAGGAGAAGGTGGTGCCCATCCCTGAGGGCAGTGCCTTCTTCTGCCTCAGCCAAACCAACCCGTGAGTACTGGGGGTGAGGGTAGGTGGAGGAAGGGCTGCAGTAGATGGCAGGCCAAGGAGCAGCCAAAGTTCAGCCGGGCATGTTGCAAAGCCTGATACAACAGGCCGGAGCTGCATCCCTTGGGCTCACCCAATCAACTCTGTTGTCCATGGGTTCTAACCATGGCCCATTCCCCACTTTCCAGACTGAGGAAGGCCTGCCACACCCTCATCCACCATCATGTCTTTACCAATCTTATCCTGGTATTCATCATCCTCAGCAGTGTGTCCTTGGCCGCTGAGGACCCCATCCGAGCCCACTCCTTTCGCAACCACGTGAGCCTTTGGGGGGCACTGCCAGGAATGTCCTAGTGGGCACAAGCAAGGACCAGGGTAGAGACAAGGAGAAGACTCCTACCTGGGCAGAAAAAGAGTGGCAATAATTGCAGCCTTTACTGTATATGCAGCACACTTGCAGAAGTGCCAGGGAAGAGATCAGTATTCAGCTGAAGAGAAAGCTGTGCTCAAAGAGGTTGAACAGGTTGAGTGTGCCTGTGTAGCTGGGTAGAGTCAGAGAAGCCCAAATTTGAATGCTGGTCTTTCTGATGGCCAAGCCTTTTGCCTTGTAGATAAGTTCTTGATGATCATAGGGGAGGAAAGGAAGGATGGAGGGAGGAAGGGACAGCAATGCATAGAGAGGTACATGTGTGTGTGCACATGCATGCACACACACCTGGGATACCCCTCAGCCATGACTCAGTGACTCCTCCTCTTGCTCATTCCCCAGATTCTGGGGTACTTCGATTATGCTTTCACCTCCATTTTCACTGTGGAGATTCTACTAAAGGTAACTAATGGGCCCCCAATCATACCCCCAGTTGCCCCAACCCACCCCCTACCCACCCCTGCAGCTCACCTCTCCTGTTTCCATCCCTTCCTACCCCTTCTATCCCCAAATCTGGGGTCTAGCCTGATGACCTCTTACCCCCAGATGACAGTGTTCGGAGCCTTCCTGCACCGAGGCTCCTTCTGCCGTAGTTGGTTCAATCTGTTGGATCTGCTGGTGGTCAGTGTGTCCCTCATCTCTTTTGGCATCCAGTAAGTGACCCTTTGCCCACCCCACTCCTCCAAGATCTGAGGCCAGGTCTGAATCAGGACCTGAGGACTGCTCCTTCCCCAGCTCTAGCGCCATCTCGGTAGTGAAGATTCTGCGAGTACTCCGAGTACTTCGACCCCTTCGAGCCATCAACCGGGCCAAAGGACTTAAGGTAACCCCCACCCCACACAAACCCACAGGACCTAAGCCCTTCCTGCCCCTAGGGCCAGGATCACTGGTCAGATTGACCATTTGCATTGATGCATGACCACATGAAACCACTCATGCCTCACCACTGGCCATGTGACCTGACCCAAGTTCCTTAACCAATGGCCACATTTTTCTAATCTGAGTCCCTGGTGTGTGGCCACATATCCTTACCCAGAAAACACTTATTCCTAATTGGTGCCCACACACCCCTGGCCCACATCACTGCCCCTTGACCACATGTTCCTGACCACACATCGCTGACCCACAACCACATGTTTCTGACCCAAGTCCCTGAGCCCCATCCATGCCCAGAGTCCCTGCCCCATGGCTACTATGGCCTGCGGTATCCATTAGCCATATTTCTGGGTACCTGCAGCACGTGGTGCAATGTGTGTTCGTGGCCATCCGGACCATCGGGAATATCATGATAGTAACCACACTCCTGCAATTCATGTTTGCCTGCATTGGTGTGCAGCTCTTCAAGGTGGGAAAAAACACTGGAGGGAGTCCCAGGCATGGGTGAAGGTGGGGGTAAAGTGTGCACCTGCTTGACAAATATCCTACCTGCAGGGGAAATTCTACAGTTGCACTGATGAGGCCAAACACACTCCCCAAGAATGCAAGTGAGTGGCCGAGACCATGCCCTCGTGGGGCCCAGAACCCTTCCCAAAGGCCACAGAAGCCCCTAGAGGTCACCAAGGTCTCTGAAGCCCCTAGAGCTTCCTCCCAAGAACTTCAGAGATGCCCCAGATTTTATCAAGGCTTCCAAGACTCTTAAAATTCCCCAAGGCTCCAAGATACACCTCCAGAACTCTCCCAATAATGGCAAAGGCCCTCAGATCTCACCAAACCCTAAGAGCTCCCCCAATACCTTCTCCGAAACCCTCTCCACATTCCCCAGTGTTACCTACATTCCACTCTGGACCTCCCAGCCATCCCCAAACACCACCTCCCCCTGCTGCCACACACCACCCAATCCTCAACTTCCATCTTGTGACTCCTGTGGAGGGTAGTGCTTACAAGCATGGGCTTTGAAGTCAAACATTCTTGGTTCAAATCCATACCATAAGATTCCTAACCTTGTAATTTCTTACATTTCTTAATCTTGCTGAGTCCAATTTTCCACAACTAAAGAATGGGGATTTTTAAAATGCAACTCTTACAAGATTTTTTTGTAAGAAGTAAATAAATTACTACACAGAGAGTGTGCTACAATGTAAAGTTAGTATGTATAAAGCCTAGTGCCATGCCTGGCATAGACTTAATACTGATCAAATTGGCTACTATTTGTATTACTTTTTTCTGGGTAGCGATGATAATGATGATAATGGTAATGAGAGCTAATATACAAGAATGGGAAAAAAGTAGGTTTACAGTTGTAACACAAATGAGTCATACAATAATTAATAAATAATAATACAAGAATAAACTCTATTTCATGTACTCGCATCTGCAAACCTATCTTTGCCCACCCCTGTATGTGGTGCCAACTATGTGCCACACATTATTTTCATTAATTGGCTTAACTGATCCTTGTAACAAGCAAGGAAATACATTATTATTAGTCCTATTTCATGGATGGGGAAAACTGAAGCACAGAGAGGTTAAATGCTTAAGGTCACACAACGAGTAAATGGAGAGGCAGGATTTGAACCCAGGCTATTCAGCTCTATCACTATGCCCTGCTGCCTCTGTACCAGGAGATCCCAGTCCCCATTCCACAGCTCCCCACCCCTCCTCACCCACCCAGACTGTCTGCAACATCCACAGGGGCTCTTTCCTGGTCTATCCTGATGGAGACGTGTCACGGCCCCTGGTCCGGGAGCGGCTCTGGGTCAACAGCGATTTCAACTTTGACAATGTCCTTTCAGCCATGATGGCTCTATTCACTGTCTCCACCTTCGAAGGCTGGCCTGCGTAAGGGACAGGGCCCCGGGAAGAGCAGGGAACAGGGAAGGAGTATATAGAGAACTGACTTAGAATCTGCTGAGGATGAGTGGGAGGGTATCTTCAAATGTGACAAAGTCTCCCTTGAGACTGAATGGGGTTTTCTGGGGACTGGTGGGCATGTCAGAAGACTGGGTGTGGGTCTTCCGGTAGCTGGCTGGGGTGCTTTGGGAACCTGGGTGGGTGGGACCTCCAGGAATTGGGTAGAGGTCTCTGAGGTGGAAGTCCAGAGAATACTGAGTAAGATTTAGGTGGGGGGGAGATAAAGTCAATACCTGGGGAGACTGGTTGGGGCTCCCAAAGAAGATGGAGTGGGGGATTCGGGAGTTCCAGAGAACTGCATAAGTGTTTGGGGTAGTAGTTGGAGATTTCTGGGGGTATGGAGAAGGGAATTCAAGTTGACAGGACAGGAGATTTAGAGATCTTTGAGGGGGCTGATGTGGGAGTTCTGGGAAACTGCCTGGGGATCACTAAGTGGATGGAGAAGGGGACTTGTGGACCTGTGGGAGCGTAAGGGATCTGTGGGGTGTTTGAGGGCCTGGTGGAGGTCTCTTGGGATATGTGTGGAAGTCCTAGGTGATTAGGTCAAGGGATTTAAGGATCCTTGAGGTGACAAGCAGGAGATTCTGGGGTATCTATAATAAGTGGTCTGGGGAAGATCTGAGGGGCCTGGGATATCCTCTCACCTGCTTCCACTGGATCCCCAGTCTTTTATACAAGGCCATAGATGCACATGCAGAAGACCAGGGCCCCATCTATAATTACCATGTGGAAATCTCAGTGTTTTTCATTGTCTATATCATCATCATCGCATTCTTCATGATGAACATCTTTGTGGGCTTCGTCATCATCACTTTCCGTGCCCAGGGTGAGCAGGAATACCAAAACTGTGAGCTGGACAAGAACCAGGTGACTTTTGACCCCTGATCCATGACCACCAATCCCCCACATATACCTTCTTGCCTCAAGACCCCACTGCTCACTAATGCCCTACACCCATATGCAGCGCCAGTGTGTGGAGTACTCCCTCAAGGCCCAGCCACTCCGCCGCTACATCCCCAAGAACCCACATCAGTATCATGTATGGGCCACTGTGAACTCTGCTACCTTCGAGTACCTCATGTTCCTGCTCATCCTACTCAACACAGTTGCTCTAGCCATGCAGGTCTGACCCCCCCCCACCCTGACCCCACCAGACATTCTATTCTATCTACACAATCCCATGGGAACCATTAGAAATGCTTTAGGCTGCAAGTAACAACCCCCCCCCCCGACAGGTATGCTATAAACATATTTGCCACATTTCTTCAAATTTAAGACCAATAATTGTAAGTCGAATCCTGACTTCAGAAATCTAAGAATGTGAAAAAGAAATGGCAGATGGCAATTGTAAGTTGCCATTAATTGTGATGTGCACCCCAATTTCAAAGATTCTTAACTGTGAAAAGATGTGTATCCTAGAGTCAATGAAATATGGTAGTTACCTCACATAACATGACGTGTAGAGGTAGACTATTTGCTCATTGGTCATCAAAGACCCAGGCTCTATCTTTCTGCCCCACCATTCTTAGTAAGTTGGCTTTCATTCTCATGATTGTTGCTTCATAGTCACAAGATGGCTGCCACAGCTCCAGGCATCAACACTACATTCAGAGCATAAAAAAGGAGGGAAGGTTGCACCAGAGGATCTTCTTCATTTGACCCTTTTGTTGAAAAGCAAAAATATTTTTCAGAGAAACTGCCCAACCAACAACAGATTTATGTTTCTGTCTCAATAAGAACTAGCAAGAGAAGCTAGAAAATCAAGAGCTGGGCTTTCCATTTAAAAAAAGGAATGAAATCTTACCATTTGCTACAATATAGATGAACCTAGAGGGTATTAAGCTAAGTGAAATGAGTCAGACAGAGAAAAACAAATACCATATTATTTTATTTATATGTGGAACCTAAAGAACAAAATAAACAAATAAATGAAACAGAAACAGACCCATAGATACAGAGAACAAACTGATAGCTGCAAGATGTGGAGGGAGTTGGGGGGCTAGGAACAAATTGGTTGTTACAAAATAGTCATGGGGGTGTAAAGTACAGCATAGGGAATACAATCAGTAATATTGTAATAAGTATGCATGGTGCCTGGTGAGTACTAGACTCATCAAGGGGATCACTGTGTAAATTAGATAAATGTCAAACCATTATACTATATACCTGAAACTAATATAAAATAATATTGAATGTCAATGTAATTGACAGATTAAAAAAAGTTGGTCTCCCCCAATATCCATAATGGAAAGCAGATAATGTGAGGGGTTTGGCGAACCCATAGTGCCACCACATCCCCAGACTGTTCTCGCTTCTAGCCAGAGAACATTTGGTTAGGGATGGCAGGTGGAAAATCTCTGCTTCAGGCTCTGCCCACACACCTAATTTTCTCCTCCAGCACTATGAACAGACTGCTCCCTTCAACTATGCCATGGACATCCTCAACATGGTCTTCACTGGCCTTTTTACTGTTGAAATGGTGCTCAAAATCATCGCCTTCAAACCCAAGGTGCTCCGCAACCCTAGACCCACCTGCAGTGGATGAATTCCTTGGGGTTGAACTCCTTGCAGAGCTCTCAGTGGGGGCTGCAAGCAGGGAATCATGAGACTAGAGGACGAGAGGGATCCAGATGCAGGCCCATCATGTGGTCCAAGCTGGGCCTTGTCTCCCCAATTCCCCCACGACTACTGGCCCCCTACCCTAGCTTCCTAGATCTGAGAAAACAGGACTCTACTTTCCTCCTGCCTACAGCATTACTTTGCCGATGCCTGGAACACATTTGATACTCTTATTGTGGTGGGCAGCATAGTGGACATTGCCGTCACTGAAGTCAACGTGAGTACTGGCCTCTCCACTAACCTACTCTCCCCCTACTAAACTTTCCGCACCTGAACCCCAGGGCTTTCTTTCAAATGTGCAGGTGACTCACACTGACTCCCCTTCACCCCACTCATGGAGACTCAGTGCTCCTCATGCTAGCTCTATCCCTTCTGAGTCCCTGTTGAGTTTAGCCAAAGTCCCCCTCTACCAGCTCCCTAATTCCATTTGCAACCTATCCTCTGGCGCCACCATCACCTAAAATGACTCTGTTATTTCTATTATTGCCTTCACTGCCTCTACATCACCCTCCATTGGCTCCATCATCTCCACCAACTCCTGCTTTGGCTCCATCATCTCTTGTGATTCCTTCATTGACTCCATTTCCTCCATCATCTCCAACACTGGGTCTTTCACATCTCTGTCATTACCACGGACTGCACCACTGGCTCCATAATCTCTTCCATTGGATATTACATGCTTCTATAACCTCAACTGACAATGCTGCTGGCTCCATATCTCCGTCACTGGCTTCACCATTGGATTCCCCATGGATTCTCTCATCTCCATCATCTGCATAAAACAACTGATCCCATAATTTCCTCCATTGGTTCCAATATCTTTCCTCTGTAATCTCCTGTACCCTCTCCTCTCCTTCCACCCTCATTACCAACCTTTCCCACAACTATCTTGATCCACTACCACATAACCTTCCCCATCATCCCTTACATAATCACTGTACCACCCGTTATCCTCTATAACTGTTCATCATTCTCCCCTGGTTCATTTGGGCCTGTGATCACATCATCCCTCTCACCTCTATCTTGGCCATATCTCCCTCCAGAATGGTGGACATCTTGGCGAGGTAGCCCCCCCCCATTCCTCAACAGGGAATTTCTGCTTCTTTCCACACCCACCCTTCCTTCCTTTTTTATTAAAGAGTCCTTAGAAATGCTCCCTGACCACCCTGGAGCCTGACTTCTAATGGATTTAGGGGCTGGGAGGGCCAAAGCATGAGGCAGGGAGGTGACTGGGGCAAATGTGGGCTGAGCATACACATCACACCCCCAACTCCAGAGCTCTGAGGACAGTTCCCGCATTTCCATCACCTTCTTTCGCCTCTTCCGAGTCATGCGGCTGGTCAAGCTTCTCAGTAAGGGTGAAGGGATCCGCACATTGCTCTGGACATTCATCAAGTCCTTCCAGGTAGCCACCCCACCCCTTTAACCACCCCTTGCTCCCAGCTCACACCTCTCAGCCTGGCACTTTACCAGCCCCAGAACTATATCTTCTAGTGTGCCACACCCACCTACAACTTACCATTTCCAGTTTTCTCTCTTTTCTAGGCTCTCAATTCCCAACATGTCTTGGCCTCACTGACCTTTTTCTATTCTATTTAATACTGTATCCACATTTGGGATGTACTGGTAGTCATGACATGGGCTCTTGGGGGATGAACCACATTTCTCAGTAGGTCCAGGCTTGAGGGAGCAGGGAATTCTAGGGATTATAGTTCTCTGACTGGACCTGAGTATTTATCCTCCTCTCCATCCCCATAGGCCTTGCCCTATGTTGCTCTTCTCATTGCAATGATATTCTTCATTTATGCAGTCATTGGAATGCAGGTGAGTGGGGACCCTAAGAAGCACCCCTCAGGCACTTCTCTGCTAAGGGGAGACATGTAGGAATAGCCCAAAAGTGAGGTTGGTGAGTGGGAAGACAAACAGACATGCTGGATGACCCTGAGTCAGTTCACATATCTGTAAAATGAGATCAGCAGTGCATGCTTGTCAGGGTTGTGAGAACCCTTTAGGCATTAGGGGTTGTGAAATGGGTGGCAACCTGCAAGGGGCAGGAATTCACCCCTCTGACATAGCCCCTGTGTGCCCACAGATGTTTGGCAAGGTAGCTCTTCAGGACGGCACACAGATCAACCGAAACAACAACTTTCAGACTTTTCCACAGGCTGTGCTGCTTCTGTTTAGGTGACATCTGCCCCTCTCCCACCATGTCAGTCCCCAGTATGCTCTTGTGGGCCCCAGCCTGCCTTAGTTGTAGAAATAACAGGACAGCATGTGGTTCCATATTGCCTGGGACCTTTTCTGGCTGTGATCTGAATCTTTTAGAATATTCTAGCCTCAGCCATCCTTTTTCTGCCTGTAATATGTATCCCCTTCTTAAGCCTCAGTGCCCCATCTGTAAAATGTGAACATGGCAGTCATTAATATGGCATGCCAGATTTTTAAATGTCAAAATGTTACTTGTGCCAGATGTAGCCCCTGGCAGGAAGTGGGTCATCTCCTAACCTCTCCAGTCCCTATAATGCCATTTCCCATGACTTCATACCCTCCCCTCCAGGATGACACCCCTATGTGATCCCCAGGTGTGCCACTGGTGAGGCATGGCAGGAGATAATGCTTGCCACCCTTCCCGGGAATCGATGTGACCCTGAGTCTGACTTCAGCCCTGGCGAGGAGTTTACCTGTGGTAGCAATTTTGCCATCGCCTATTTTATTAGCTTCTTCATGCTCTGTGCCTTTCTGGTGAGATCAATTTTCCCATAACTACCCCCAGTGCCATAAGTACTGGCCCTGAAGTGTCTGGGGATGTCAAATGAGGTGGGGAGCCCAAATCTTCAGAGTAGGTGAAAGGGCTGGCCTGTTAACAAGATCATTTCAGGAATTCATGACCCAGTGACCATATTAGATTACCTCAGCCTCCCAACAACCCTCCACACCCTGCTCTGCCCTTCACCTAACCTCCCTGCTCACTGGCCCACAGATTATAAATCTCTTTGTGGCTGTGATCATGGACAACTTTGATTATTTAACCAGAGATTGGTCCATCCTGGGCCCCCATCACCTCGATGAATTCAAGAGGATCTGGTCTGAATATGACCCTGGGGCCAAGTATGCCCTCTAACCCCGTATCTTGTATCCCAGGGGACAGTGCACTGCCCCACACAGTCTCCCAGCCCCAGAACCTCTGGCCTACTCCTCCCATTACCCAGCCAGTAGATGCTCCAAGGTCCCCACTTCCCCTGTCCTCTGCCTTCCCCTCCCCAATGAATGCCTTTCAATTCTGCCCTGGCAGGCCCTGGGGTGTTGTTGTTGGGGAGAGGTATCAATGAGCTGGTGGGGTCTTGAGAAAGGGCTAGAGGGGCTATCTCCAACCCAGTAGTGCCTCCCACCCACCCCACCTGCCCAAGGGGCCGCATCAAGCACCTGGATGTGGTTGCCCTGCTGAGACGCATCCAGCCACCGCTGGGATTTGGGAAGCTATGCCCACACCGAGTGGCCTGCAAGGTCTGTGCACCCTCCCATTCCCACCTTGCCTCTGAGACATCTGTCCACCATCTGGCAGGGGTGGCAGAGACTTTGCCTTAGATAAGGAGAGGGTGGTTGGTTGCATTATCAAAGGTTCTGCACCCAGGCATTCATGCCTGCATCTCAGGCATTTGCCCAAAGTGGGTTTCATTTCCCTGGTATATACAGAGACTTGTGGCGATGAACATGCCCCTCAACTCAGATGGGACGGTGACATTCAATGCCACACTCTTTGCCCTGGTTCGGACATCCTTGAAGATCAAGACAGAAGGTGGGGGGCAGGCAGGAGTGGGAGGGTCCCTGGGGAGGTTGCAGGGAACAGGGAGCAAACGGGAATGATGAGCCCCACTCCTAGCTCTGAAACTCAAAATGGGTGACTTTGGCTTCTCCAGACCCATTTCCTCACCTGTCCAATAGGGGCAGTGGGTGACTGAGGTAGAAGCTTGTGAAGCCCCTCCAACAGTGAGGGAGTGGCTGTGAAGGGCTCTTCCTATTGGCTCATGCCCGGTGCAGGGAACCTGGAGCAAGCCAATCAGGAGCTGCGGATTGTCATCAAAAAGATCTGGAAGCGTGTGAAGCCGAAGCTACTAGATGAGGTCATCCCCCCTGCTGACGGTGAGCTATCCCCACCCCAATCCTTGAGCTGGCCTCTGAATGTTAGATCATTGCTCATCAACACAAAAGCAGAACTGCCTGGTGTGGGGGCGGTAAAGGGGAGTCCACGCTGTGGGTAGGATGGGAGGATCAGTGAACCCCTAAGTGACTTTGCCTCCTCTCCCTTACCCCCAGAAGAAGAGGTCACCGTGGGCAAATTCTATGCCACATTTCTGATCCAGGACTATTTCCGCAAATTCCGGCGGAGGAAAGAAAAGGGGCTACTAGGGGCCGAGCTACCCCCAAGCACCTCCTCTTCCCTTCAGGTTTTCAGAGTGGAGTCTGGGTGGGTGGGGGGTATGTGGGAGCACTGTGGCAGAGGCTAATTGCCCTCTTGGTCTCATGGAGCCTATGTCACAGATGAGGAAATTGAGGCCCCAAGACCCACAGAGAGTCAGGGGTGGCTGAGGGGCTCCTTCCTCCACCCCACACTCTTGCATGGGAAGTAGGCTCAATGAAGGGGAAGTTTAGACCCTGAACTGTCCTGCTTCCTTATTTTTCCACACTCACAGGCTGGTCTGAGGAGCCTACAGGGCTTGGGTCCTGAGATCCGGCAGGCCCTCACCTGTGACACAGATGAGGAGGAGGAAGAAGATGAGAAGGACCCAGAAACAAACCAAGTGAGGACAACAAGTTTCCAATTCCCCAGGACTGTAAAGTACTCCCTCAATCTCCTGAATGACTTTGACACTGCCGCTAAGTAGAAGCACTCCCCCCACCCCCACAATAGACAACTGTTTATTTGGTACCTACCACCCACTCAGTATGGGAGGGCAAGACTCAGATTCAGCCCAGTCCCTGGGAAGCTCATTGGAGACACACTATATGGCCAAGTGACTTAGATATAACATGGATGTAACAGTCCTGTGACTCCCACAGGCTCCAATGGACTCCCAGCTGCCATCTCATAGGAGCTCTGTGATTTCTGTGTCTCCACCTACTGGGGACAAACTTCCACATTCACTCTCCCTTGGACCCAGTGATGATAATGGGGTTGCTCCCAACTCCAGACAGTCCAGTGTGCCCCAGGCTGGATCTCATGCCCAGAGGTATGGTCAGGAGTCTGAGGGAAGATTGTGAGGGAAGGCAAGGACTAGCCACTATATAGGAATAACTTCAGGGGGCATAGGAGTGAAGACTTCTAGTGAAATTTGGGAGATAGGATGGATTCAAGGGCTCAGGTGGGAATAAAAGGTAATAAGAGATTCCTGTGAGAAAGGCAATGCAAAGGTTTAATGCAAAAAGCATATGATGTGGAACTAAAAGGGTTTAAGTTAAAATCCTGAATCTGGCATTTGCTAAGTGATCTTGGGTTAGTCACTTAGTTTTCATGGTCCTCAATTTCCTCACCTGTGAAAGGAGGATAATAATAGCACCTTGCCCTGGTTGATGTGGCTCAGTGGACTGAGTGCTGGCCTGCAGACCCAAAGGTTGCTGGTTCGATTTCCGGTCAGAGCAGACGCCTGGGTTGAGGGCCAGGTCCCCAGCTAGGGGCGTGCGAGAGGCAGCCAATCGATGTTTCTCTCACACATCAATTTTTCTCTCCCTTTCTTTCTCCCTCCCTCTTCTGTAAAAATAAATAAATAAAATATTTTTTAAAAATAATAGCACCTTATCACATGGGCATAATGGAAGGATAGAATGAGATCACACCTGGCTTTTACACTCCAACACACCCCCATTTCTAGTGTTGAAGTTGTCTCTCTAACAAACCAACTTTGATTTTTTTTTTAAACATTGAGTCTTTCCAGTGAGAAAAACATCTCTTAAAAGAAACCCCATGTTAACTTTAAAATGACAGGTTAATTTTATGTTATGTGAATTTTCCCCCAATTAAAAAAAAATTAGAAGTCTGGTGTTTCTGTAAGGGAGGGGGCATAGCACGAGAGGGAACCAGGGACCCAGAACCACATATTTGGGAATCTGATCTGCCTAACTTGCCTCACTTTCCCCAGGAGAAGTTCTGGGGCTCTCATTTTCACTATTCCGGAAGAAGGAAGTTTTCAGCCCAAGGGATCTGAAGGGCAGGAGAAACAGTATGAGGAAGAGGAAGTCCCGGGCCAGGACTCTAACCATGACAAGTAGGATGAACCCATGTGCAGGAGGGCAGGATTAATGGCACCCCATCGCCCATTTCCAGGTCTGAGCTCACCCCCAGCCCTCCCTCCTTCCCATACAGGCTCTCTTACTTAGATGAACAGGCTGGGACTCCCCTGCGCCCCATCCTTTTGCCATCTCACAGACCCCAGAGATACATGGATGGGCACCATGCTCCACGCCGCCGTCTGCTACCCCCAACACCTGCAGGTGAGAGCATGCATGGATCCTAGGGGCCCCCAAAACCCAGAAGGGTGGAGGGCTTGGGATGCACTGACATTCTTCTTTGCCCCTGGGCATCCCCTACACCCCCACTCGCAGGTCAAAAGTCCTCCTTCACCATCCAGTGTCTGCGTCGTCAGGGAAGTTGTGAAGATTTACCCATCCCAGGCACCTATCATCGTGGGCGCAACTCAGGGTCCAGCAAGGCACAGGTGAGGTGGGGTGGGGGCAACACAGTTTGAATTTATCAGACCCACTGCATGACAAGCCCTTCTGAAGAACAGGGCACATATGAATTCACATATTCCTCACTGTACCTGTGAGGTGAGTACTGTTATCAGTCCCAGTTTACAGATGAGGAAACAGAAGTCCAGAGAGGCTTACCCAAGATCACACAGCTAGAAAGTGGCAGAGTTGAGATTTAAACCCATGTCTTCTATGCTCATAAATAAACTCAAGTTTAGTTTATATACATTCATTTTGACTCCAGTTGTGTTTGGGGGGGGGGTAAGAGGTAGGCACAGAAATAAGTCTTATATCCTCATACCCTACCCATCAATTACTGTCCCTCTGATGTTTATTCTGGTCCAGGGTTCCTGGGCAAACCCTCCCCAGCGGGGTCGGCTCCTGTATGCCCCACTGTTATTGGTGGAAGAGGGTGCAGCAAGGGAGGGATACCTCAGCAAATCCAGTGGGCCACTTTGCACCTTCACCTGTCTGCATGTGCCTGGAACCCACTCGGACCCCAGCCATGGCAAAAGGGGCAGTGCTGACAGCCTGGTGGAAGCTGTGAGTGCAGAAGGGACATGGGCAAGAGGAATGGGTGAGAAGGAGAGAAGTGGGGAGCTTGGGAAGGAGGGAAAAATGGTCCCCAGTCTCTGTGCTGTGCACATAGCTCTCCCTTTACTCTGCAACTTGTACTCAGCATGACGTGAGTGCCACTGTCCCCTAGACTTCCCTGCATATCCTCATGGGTACATCATTTATCCATACTGATCTCTCTATGCATGCTGCTTTGACTCCATGCTGTGCCTTCTGTCAACTTTGATCCTATCTGCACCCCCCAGGTGCTCATTTCCGAGGGCCTGGGCCTCTTTGCCCAAGACCCACGCTTCGTGGCCCTGGCGAAGCAGGAGATTGCAGATGCATGTCGCCTGACACTGGACGAGATGGACAGTGCTGCCAGTGACCTGCTGGCACAGGGAACCAGCTCACTTTATAGTGATGAGGAGTCCATCCTCTCCCGCTTTGATGAGGAGGACCTGGGAGATGAGATGGCCTGTGTCCATGCCCTCTGAATTCACACCCCTACCCTACTGCTCAATAAACTTCCTGCCCTCCCCTCCCCAGAGGGAGATAGGCATGGACCACATGCTTGGATTTTGATATCTTTGTGTTCTAGGCCTAAGGCTGCCCAGCAGCCCTCATCAATCCATCCCCGCTTCAGCACCGAGTCACTGCCCACACACGGGTATTTCCGGAAACCAGGACAGCTAGGTTTGATTATTCAGAGTCAGTGACGGAGGGAGGAGGAGGAGGAAAAGACAGTAACCCAAAAAAAGCTGGAAACAGAGTGGAGGTGGTGGAGGAAGGGGACGGCCCTGAACAGAGATGGAGGAAAGAGAAGAGAAGGGGCTTGGGTAAGGAATGCAGTAAAGTCAGAGATCCCACAACAGGTCAATCAGGTCAGACTGAGGAAGGACACACAGATGAAAAGGAAAGGATAAACCAGAGAAGAGTTCTGCTAGTAGAAAAGCCTGGAGGTTTAGAACTGCCTTGGTATGTGATGTGTCAGGCAGAAGGGTCCTCTGATGGCATTGGGAATTCCAGGAGGGTTAAATTGTGATCATCCTTTCTCCCACTTCCCACATTCTGCCTGAGAAAAAGAAAATCTAAATGCATTGGCAAAAGACATGGGTGACAGCAAAGGATGGGGCTCCCAGTCTGGGGTAACCCACTCAGGGCCCATTTAGCTTTTCTGAGACCAGCGAAGAGTAACCCACTCTCTTCCCACACAGATCTCAGACCTTCTTTTTCTGTTTCTTGTCCTACCTTTAGTCACTGCCCAACATTTGGGATCTCATTCATTCAGTGACTGTTTACCCAGCATTTACTTTGTGCCAGGCACTGTTGTGAGTTTCCCTCAGAGCAAACTGAGCTGACTTAAACATGTGACATGACTTGTCCAAAGTGGTAGTCAGCCCCTCTCAAAGGAACTGAAGGCGGTGCTGAGAGTGGCATGGGATGGGGCCACCACTAGGAAGGGTCTGACCTAGGATCTCCCCCGAGTTCTCAGATCAGGGGTTTCTCATTTGCATAATTTTTGTCAATTGAGCCAGTACTGAAATTTGAGGAAAGTCAGAACTGGAGAACGGGACTCAGAATACAAAGTTGCACTACGCCTTGAAACAAAGGCTTAGAGTGGTTGGGCTGGTGTATTGTGGGAACAGCAAGTCATGGTCAGGATGCAGAGAGTGAAAGAAGAATGTTACAGGATGAGGTGGGAGAGGCTATCTGAGGCCAGATGATGCAGAGCCTTTCAATGCCAGGCCCCAAACCCTGGGACTTTTCCTAAAAGCAGTGGGGAGCCATGGGAAGGATTTGAGAAAGGTAGTGACATAGTTAACTTTGTATTTTAAATAGATGCTCTGTTTGCTGTGCTGAAACAGAAGGGAAGGGAAAGGGACTGGAGATGCTAAAATTAGCAGGAACAATGGTTGCCTTAGCCAGGGGAGGTGGCAAAGGAGATGGTGAGAAGTGAGTGGATTCCAGAGATGTGTAGGAGGTAAAATGAACCATTTATTTGGCCCTGTGCTAAATGCATTACAGTGATTATCTTGTGTAATCAGTGCAACAACCTTATAGGTACCGTTTTAAACCATCTTACATGTCCAAAGTCATACAGAATAAATATTAGAGGTGATATTTAAATTGAAGCAATTGAATGTCAAGACCTATGCTCATCCCCCAATAATACAATAACTGAGAAGTATCCATTACATATGTGTGTGAATTTGAGTGTGTGTTTTTAAAAATAGGTATACATTGAGATGATTCACAATTCTAAAGGTACAAAGGAGAATACAATGAAAAGTTTCCTTCCCTTCTGGAGGCAACCAGTGTCACCAGATAGCTTTTATACATGTATAAGATGTGCTGTATGGATAAGTAAGTGGCTAAGAGTAACAGATGCTGGAGCCAGACTTCCTGGATTCAAATGTTAGTTTCACCAATTACCAACTGTGTGACCTTAGGAAAATTCTTTCACTTCTCTGCATCTTAGTTTCTTAACCTATAAAATGAAGATAGTAGTACCTTTCTCATAGGGTTGCTGTGAGGATTTAATGAGTGATATGAGTGAAGCTCTCAGAACTGTGTTTGACACAAAATAGCCACAATTTAAGATGTTATTCTTTCTATAATTATGATATAATCCTCCCTTCTCTTTGTACACAATCCTCACAGTTTGGCATTTTGCATGTCTTAACTAAGTATCTTGGTGATCATTCCACATCTCCATACTATTAATGACAGTTGCATACTCCATTTTGTATAGCTGTGTCAGAGTTTATTGAAACAGGTCAGCAGTAATGAGCACTTAGGGAGTGTCCACTCTTTCTTATTACAAACAGTGCTGCAGCATATCATCTTAACACATACATCTTTTAGCACATGTATGAATCTATCTGTAAGATAAATTCCTGTAAGTGTAAATGGTGAGCCAAACAGTAAATGGATTTGTAAGTTGGCTAGATTTTCCCAAATTGCCCTCTACAGAGGTTATACCAATTTAACTCCCACTGGCAACTTATGAGAACGTCTGCTTCTGGGCAACCAGCCAATATTGAGCATTAACAAACTTTTTCATATTCACCATCCTCAAAGATGAGAAACAGTATTTTAGTAGTTTTTATAGCCATTTATTTTAGTATGAGTGAGTGAGTTTGAGCATGTCAAATTCCAGCTGTATTTGTGCATTGGATTTTGTTGCATGGCAATCACCATTGACTTTGGTGGGCCTAGTTCTAGTGACACGCAGGAGGCATAGTCCAATTAAGAGCAGGCTGAGGAATAAACGGGATGTAAAATGTAGAGTTAAAGTAGGCAAGAATTTGACCTAAGAGAAAGAGAGAAATAGGGAAGATGGTTGGAAGTGGAAGGGATTTTAAAATGTGCTTAAAATACAGATGAGAAGAAACCCTCAAGACCTTGAACTATGTTTAAATTGCAGGGATTGGGGACACTGCCAATTACTAGCTGGGAGACCTTGTGTAAGTCACTTAACCTCTCTGGGGCTTGTTTTCCTCATCTGTAAAAATGGAGCTTATAGTTCCTACCACATAGGGCTGTTGTAAAGGTTAAATGAGTGAACACATTCAACAAACTCAGTAAAGGGCCTGGCAAAATGTCATACTGTAGAACTGAACTGAACGGTCCTCCTCTCCCCAGACTTCCACCTGTGTTTTCAGAGAGATAGATCTTCCTTGGACGTTCTCAGGGTTCCAGTCTCGGGGCTGGAATGGCTACCAATGACTTAGGCACAGCCGCGGTGCGCAGGCGCGAGTGGCCAATGAGGTGGGGGCGCAAAGGGAGGAGCTGCGGCTGTCTCGGCTGTTCTGACGATGGCACCCCTCCCTCTGCCGCCGCACTCGCCCTTGCAAGCAGGCTCCTCCCGCCCCCCGCATTGCTGATGCTGCTGCTGGCCGACATGGACGTGGTGAATCAGGTACGCGATCCAGCACCGCGGACAGAGCCCGCCGCTGCCGGGCCTCCCCGCCCCGGGCGCAGCTGATCCGCTGACACAGAGGTGGTGACCAGGGTACTGGCCACGGACATCCGGCCCCCGACTCTGGGCCGGGGGTCTGCGGCAGACGAGGGGAGGAAGAGGGAGGTGAAGAAGGAGTGCGCCCTTTGCCGCAGCGAGCGCTGTCCTCACTGCCGCAGCGGGGGCTGCCACAAGCCCGGTTCTTTTACAGACCTCCGTTAAGGGAGGAAGAGGGAGTCTTGGGGCTAGGGTATAGACAAGGGGGAGAAAGGGGAGAGTGGAAGGAAAATAGGGGTGCTGCTCATGAGCCAGGAAATAGAGCAACAGAAGGTGTGAGGGCGGGGGATGGGAGGAGGGCTGACAGCTGCCCCTCCCAAACAGAGACGGTACCCCGGTAGAGAACCACTCCTTCCCCCAGAGCAGACCAAGGGTGTCGATCTGGTTTTGCCTCTCCAAAACCCCTAGTCTCCCCTCCCCCAGCACATATCCAGTGAAGTCATGCCCCAGCCTTCCCCACCTTAATCAGCCTAGACCCTCTGCCATCTCACTCTTCTTCAACACATTAGAACCTCACCCCTCCCTAACAAGTACCAACCCCTCCCCAGCCTCATCACCTCATACCACCCTCCATCACCACCATATGACTCACCTTTACCGCTGCAGACCCTTCCCCCACCCTAATGAACCCTGACTCCTTCCTCACTCATTCCACCGGAACCCTTTCTCCATCTGACTCACCTTTACCATTTCAGACCTTCTCTCATTCCCTAACCCATCCTGACTTAACCCCATCTTCCTCACCCCTGACCCCCTTTGCCAGCTACCTCACCATCTCTCCAGACCTCCCCACCAGTTCTGAACCCCGAGGGTCTTCTCTCAGGGAAGCTGTACCCACACTTGCCCAAAGTGTCACTTTCTCCTTCTCACCCCCTCTCCAAACGAATGTCCTCACTCTCTCCTGGAGGTCACATGCCCTATTCCCAGGGGTCATCATCTGATGGCTCCCCTCACCTCCCTCTCCATCCTCAACAACCCCATCCCCTCCCCACCGTTTCTCTCCTCAGCTGGTGGCTGGGGGTCAGTTCCGGGTGGTCAAGGAGCCCCTCGGCTTTTTGAAGGTGCTGCAATGGGTGAGTGTGGTCTGGGCCACGGGGAGAGAAGAAGGTAGGTAGTGGGATCTGGAAGAGCAGGGGTGGAGTTGGGGTGAGAAGCAAGCAATGGGTGAGTGGAGTGGGGGTAGAAGGGGATGGTGGAATTATACTCCAGGGTGAAGTCCCAGGGGCTTGGTTGGGGCCAGAGAATGGATGGGCTGTGAAGTGACGTCACATAATGCCAAGGATACCCCTGTTGTGAAGTGGAAGATTGTGATGTCCTACCTCTTCTCCTGAGGTGAGAGAGAGGAAGGGGAGGTGGAGCCTGCAGCCAGTTGCTGCAGGAGAGATGCAAAGCCAAGAGAAAACCTGAGACAGTGAAAAATAGAGAGAGAATGTGAGACAGTGAATGATGAAGATAGAGATGGAAATATCGAGAAAAAAGAGATACAGAGATATGACAGAGAGGAGACAAACAGAAACAGACAAAGAAAAGGTAGTCAGACACAGATGCACAGAGAACAGAGATGCAAAGAGATAAACACAAGAAGAGAGGCAGAAAATGAAAAGGGGATGGGGGAGAGAAAGAGACACCCAGAGAAAGGAGAAAAAGAGAGACTGATACACAGAGAAAGGGAAGTACAAGGGAGACAGAGAGAGCACCATACAGAGACCAAGTGAGAGACAGCAGGGAGATAGAGACAGACAGACCGAGAAACAGAAAGACATAGAGACACATACATTGACACAGCAAGAGGGGAAAAAAAGAGAGAGAAAAAGACAGAGAGATACTAAAGAGGCAGAGGCAGAGAAACAGATACAGAAGACAAAAAGACATCTAAGAAAGACAAAGACACATAAAGAAACAGAGAGACACCAAGAAAAATAGAGACACAGAGAAAAAGAGACAGATGGAAATATAGAGACATAGAAATAGAGTGACTGAGACAGAAGAGAGAGAAGAGGGTCAGAGCATTGAAAGGTACAGACAGAGGCACTAGGAGAAAGACAGGAAGAGATAGCCACACCCCTGTAATCAGCTTGTCCTTGGGCAGGATGAGCCCTGATTAGAGGGTGGGGGTGGGGACCTGTCCATCTGCTGCTGCCTGTGCTGGGCCCTGGTCTGTCCAGAGGAGGGCACCCCCACCTCACATGCACACAGGCTCACCGCCATCCCCATTCCTGTTGCCCAAGGTCTTTGCCATCTTCGCCTTTGCCACATGCGGCAGTTACAGTGGGGAGCTTCAGCTGAGCGTGGATTGTGCCAACAAGACCCACAGTCTCCTCAACATCGAGGTTGAATTCGAGTACCCCTTCAGGTGTGCCCTCACCCACACTTAGCCCACCCTTGGGACCCTGCCAGACCTGGGAGAGGAAGGGGTGGGGTGGGACTGGACAACATGTCCTCCCCAGTGGCTCCTGTCCAGCCCCTACTTCAGGAGACCACACCCATTCAGGTCACTGCGCATGCACTGAGCACCTACCTTGTGCCTGGCACTACTCTGGATATCTAGGACATGTAGTGAGCAAGACAAGCATAGGCTTCTCTACCTGTGGAGTAGCCTTCTCTCTGTCCCACCGCTTCACTAATAAACTTTCACTTAAAAAAAAAAAGACAAGCATAGGCTCTTGCCCTTCAGCTATGTTCTAGTGAAGGGGAGGGACAGGAGACAAGCAATAAACAAGGTTCAAAAGTAAAGGTATATATAGCCTTAACACAGGAGGTTCTCAACTAATGTTACCCAATATCATTATTTAATTCCCATTCATTCATTCCATACACATTTTTTTTTGAGAATCTGTTGTACTGCTCAAAGTGCTAGTGAACAAAACAGACCAAGCTCCCTACCCTCATGGAGCCAATATTATAACAAATTAATTAATAAAGAGGATAATTGCAGATTGGAAGAAATTCAAGGAAAAGATCCTCATGCAGAGTTTTATGATAGAGAATAATGAGGGGGTGCTCTTTAGCTATAGGGAATGATTAAACCCAACTAAACAATTCTGATATTTCTTGAGCCCATACTCAGTGCTCAGTGTTAGGTACATGAGGGTGAGCAGAAGCAGGCAAGGTCCCTGCCCTCAAGGAGATATTTACTTTCTGGCTGGTGGGGAGGCAGAGACCCACAGACACAATTTCAATAGAGGCTTCTGAGGCTCCTCCACTACTTGGACAAATCACGTAACTGCTCTAGGTCTCAATTTACCCATCTGTAAAATGGAGAAGTACAGGGTTATAATGAATATTAAATGAATTATACTTGTAAAGTGTTTAGCACAGTGCCAGGCACACAATATCCACTCCATAAGTGTTTGTTAACATAAGGAAAATAAATAAATTCAAGGAACTCAGGAAATGGGTCATTAATTGAGTTGGAAATTTGAGGCAGGTTAGCACTAAGGGTAAATGGAGGCTCAGGAGATCACCCAGGGTGAGAGGGGAGAGTGAAGAGAGGAAAGCCCAGCAAAAGCTCTGAGCAATGGTTGGAAGAAAAGGAGGTGCCAGGGAGATGTGTCCTAAGAGGGAGAAGGGCAACGAAGGATCCACCAGTTCACAGAAGCCAGGGAAGAGAGTATGGGGAGGGAGAGTTGGCAGCATGGGTTAGTGCTGAGAGCAGGCACTTTGAGAATCCAGAAGACCACAAAACTATAAGGTCACCACTCCAACACTTCCCATGCCTAGGACCTCTGGTCCTGAGGATCTACCTTTTAGCCACAAGTCTCCCAGGAAAAAGTCTGTGCCATGGGTCCCCCTGACCAACCTATCACTGTCCCGATATCCCTCAAGGGCCTTTCAGTCCCCCTTGGATACTCCCCTCCCAACCCAGCACACTAGAAACCCAGCAGCTCAAACCCAGATTCAACTCCTAGCTCCAACATTTAACAGCTGTGCAACCTTGAGCAAGTAACTTAACCTTGCTGAGACTCTGTTCATCTGTAAAATGGGTATAATAATACCTGCTTTAGAGAATTACAGGGTAAGGGTCATTAAATGAGGCATTTATGCAAAATAGTAGGGGATCAATAAGTATAAGCTTTGGGACCTTTGCTACACAAGGGCACTGGCACCGTTTGCTCAATCTCAGGATCCTGTGCCCCAGTCTGAGGTGAGTTCTGGGACCCCACCCCAGGCCTCCCCACACACATTTTTCCCTATGACTCCCTCCTCCATAATACCACAAGGAAGGCCTTAGTCCCATGCCTACACAATCAGACCCTCCTCCCCTCAAATGCACACATCCTGTTCCAGGATCCCTTCTACCCTCCTGTCAGTCTGTCTCCTCCTATTTTGTAATTTCTGGGCTCTCCTCTGCTATGCATACATTTCTTTTTCTTGGGGAACTGAAGTAGAATGAGAAGAAGAGTCAGGATGATGTAGGGGGAAATCGCAGGGTTCAGATCCCAAACTCTACCATTCTTTCGCCATCTGTGTAACTTTAGGCAAGCTAATGCACTTCGCTGAGCCTCTGTTTCTGCCTCTGTACGTTTTATTTAATAAACATTTATTGAGCACCTACTATATGGCAGCACTGTTTCAGGCCCTAGAGACACAACAATGAACAAAATAAAGGGCAAAGCCCTGCCTTCTTGTAATTACAGTAAAAATCAAGGGAAAATGGTATGTCAAATGAGGTATCACTGCTACAGTGTAAAAATGGATCAAGGAAGGGGGCTAAGGAGTGCTGGGAGGGAATTGTTGAACTTTTTTAAAGTTTTTATTGATGAGAGAGAAAGAGAGGAAGGGAGAGAGAGAGAACTCAAAACCTTGGTGTATCTGGACAATGCTCTAACCAACTGAGCCAGGGCGGGAACAGTTTAATTTAATTTTAAATAGTAAGATCAGGGAAGGCCTCAGTGAAGAGAGGACAGTTGAACAAAGCTTGAAGGAGATGAAGGGAGCAAGACAAAGATATCTAGAAGAGCATTCCAGTGCAAAGATCCTGGGGTGGGAAGGTGCCTGGTATGTTCTACAAATAACCAAGTGGCCAAGATGCCTGTGTTAGAGTGAGGGATGAATAAAACTTTCACAGCATGCTATGAGCAGTCAATGAAATGTGACTGGTACACAATAGGTGCTCTGTGGATGGTTATTTCCTCCTCTTTTGGGGACCTTGTCAATCTGGGGGACTCATGACTGGGCAGGGGGGAGGGGGTTCTTAAAGTTTGGGCCACACCTACCCACCTCTCTCTGCAGGCTGCACCAAGTGTACTTTGATGCACCCGACTGTAGAGGGGGCACTTCCAAAGTCTTCCTACTGGGAGACTACTCCTCATCGGCGGAATTCTTTGTCACCGTGGCAGTCTTTGCCTTCCTCTACTCCATGGGGGCTCTGGCCACCTACATCTTTCTGCAGAACAAGTACCGAGAAAACAACAAAGGGCCCATGCTGGTGAGCCCCCACATCCACCTGTATGCAAGGGCCCCACAGGACACAGCCTCGAGGAGACAGCCATGTTCATAGGTCACACCAAATCCCAGACTGGCCCACCTGCAAGCAGCCGCCATAACAACCACATGTTACTGCTGCTGCTGCTGATGCTCTGAATATCAGGAACACTAAATCACAGAGTGACAGAGACACACTCATAGCCCACACAGAATCCCAGACAGGCCTACACCAGGAAACCTGCCACCTCTCACACAACCACACGGTCTCAATTAAAGAAAGGAGCACACAGAGGTTCACTGTGACAGTCATGCTTGTCATGCCACACAGACACACTGATTCCTACACAGCTGTACTCATATACCCTCATCCCAGACACAAAATGACACATATTCCCACATTTAGATGAAAGTGGAAAGACACAGATTCAACAACCATCCCTCAGAATTCCCCCATACCTACATCCGCTGTGTCACGCACAAGCCCAAGCTAGGAGAACCATCTTTAAGTGAATGTTAGGGAAAAGGCAGGGGAGAGGCAAACCTCTTCTGGGGGACCCCTCTACCAAGAAATCCTGTAATCTAAGGAGGGCGCACAGCCCAGCATGAAGCAGACCACTCACAGTGCCATTTTCCTCTCTCCTGCCCATCCTAGGACTTCCTGGCCACGGCAGTGTTTGCCTTCATGTGGCTGGTTAGCTCATCGGCATGGGCCAAGGGGCTGTCAGATGTGAAGATGGCCACGGACCCAGAGACCATTATCAAGGAAATTCCTAGCTGCCTCCAGAAGGAGAATACATGCAAGGAGATAAGAGACCCTGTGACCTCTGGCCTCAACACCTCCGTGGTGAGCCCTGGGAAGCTGGCCAGGCTGGCTGGGGAGGGGGGATGGGTCACTTACAGTCTGGGGAGTGGTGGAGGGAGAGAATGAGAGAATTCAGAGGATATCCAAGAGGGCTCCCCAGAGAAGGCATACCAACAACAAAGCCTAGAAGGATTAGATATTGTAACTAGCAATTATAAGTTAGCAATTGTAACTACTGTGATACCACAAACTGTCCGCAAAAGGGGGACATGACATCTTCTGTCCAATTAGATTTTGGAGATCTGGATCCCAGCCCCAGCCTAGTCAAACTCTCCAGCAACTCAGTACCCTCTCAATCCTGTTTCCTTACACGAAAAATGAATAACTTGAAATATTTCCCAACTGGACGCCCCCTACTGGCCAGAATCTGTCTGAGGTCAAATCCCAGCTCTGCTACTTAACAAGTTTTATGACCTGAAACTAGTTACTCAGCTTCTCAGGCCTCAGTTCCAGCCTGTAAGTTGAAAACTAAGACTAGGTCCTGTTCCAAAGTTGGATATTTAGTGTGCTAATAATACAGAGTGCTTAGAAAAGGGCCTGGCATATGGCAAGTCAAATACAAGTGTTGCAGATGTTGAGATTACAACCATTTGCTGGCTCTGAGACCTTAGGCAACTTAGTCTCTGTAGGCCTAAAATCTTCAACTGTAAAATGGAGATATTACTTCCTGTCCCCAAATTGGATTGGATTGTATATGTTTATTTTATATACATACAAAACATACTTTGTATTGGTAAAATATGTATTTAATATAAAAGTACATATTGGGTTGGCCAAACAGTCCATTTACTTTTTTCCATAAGACACTTTTTCATTTTCACCAATAACTTTGTTGATTTGGATGTTCTGAGTATGTTGCCTATCTCCCACTATTGGCTTCTAGTGAGTAGAGGCCAGGGGTCCTGCTAAACATCTTCCAATGCGTAAGATAGCCCCACAGCAAAGAATTATTTGGCCAAAATGTCAATAGTACCAAGAAACTTCACAAACCACTTTTAAAAAGATTTTATTTATTTTTAGAGAGAGGGGAAGAGAGGAAAACAGAGAGGGAGAGAAATATCAATGTGTGAGAGAACATGTTTTGCCATGTATAATGCGCAGTTTTGCCAAAATTTTTTAGGGAAAAATAAGGATGTGCATTATACATGGGTGTGATAATTACATACCATGGGTATAAACCTGTGTATAATGCGCAGAAAAATGGGGGTGCACATTATACACAGCGAAATAGTGTACCGACTGGTTGTCTCTTGCACACAAACCACTTTTGACATGTTCAATCGGTTACAGCACCTTCTCCACACACTGCACGAATCTTCTGTGTGTTTCAGTTGCGTTTTTACCTTTCTTGGGAATAATAAAGCTTAATACGCTGAAAGTGTTGCTTTTCTTCCATCTTCAGTATTAAAATAGCTACGACCACACAAAAATTCACCAATTTTGATAAGTGTCTTTTAAATGCACGGTGATATGACAGCTACCACAATACAATCTAACAAAATTGTTTCTAATGAAGTTAAAGACAACTAAGCCCTACTAGAGCCATTGTATGGAAACACATTTTGGCCAACCCAATATTTATATACCTTATACATTTTTAGTTATACTTATACACGTGTATTTAATCAAAGTGTATGCTTAATATTTCACTACATCACAAATTGATTTACTATATTTTATACATGTATAAATGTGCGTATGTGACATATAAATGCACAAACATACAAACAAATGTACGTAATACTACTCAACAACCCAGGAATCTGAACTCTAACATGCCCTCCCCCTCCCCCCGCAAGGTGGTTTTTATGCACATTGATGAATGCGCTGGGACTCAGGCGTCTGGGTTTCAGAAACCACCACCCTTCTGGAGCCCGCAGATCAGTGCCCAGCGCGCGCTGCCCCGACGTTTCCCGGGGCCGCAGAGGTAATGAGCGTGGGACGACAGGTGGGCTTTATCTCCCCTCAGGTCTTCGGCTTCCTGAACCTGGTGCTCTGGGTCGGCAACCTGTGGTTCGTGTTCAAGGAGACAGGCTGGGCCGCCCCATTCCTACGTGCACCTCCTGGCGCCCCGGAGAAGCAACCAGCGCCCGGGGACGCCTACGGCGAGTCGGGCTACGGGCAGGGCCCTGGTGGGTACGGGCCCCAGGACTCCTACGGGCCCCAAGGCGGCTACCAGCCCGACTACGGGCAGCCGGCCGGCAGCGGTACCGGTGGCTATGGGCCTCAGGGCGACTACGGGCAGCAAGGATATGGCCCTCAGGGTGCGCCCACCTCCTTCTCCAATCAGATGTAGTCTGGTGAGTGACGGGCGGGCGGTGTGGCCAAAGAGGGTACCTGAAAGGAGATGGGCGGGTCAGCGAACCAATAAGAGTCCGTAGTAATGAAGGGTG
>NC_071400.1:66600325-66718975 GCF_022682495.2 Desmodus rotundus
AGTGACAGACTTTGCACAGAATGAGAAGTTTCTAGGCTGTTTGGTGATCTGTGTCCACAAGTGTCATGTGTCTGAAATCTCTTTGGATATGAGCACAAAGGGTGACTTCCATGAATGGTTCTGAGATCTGAGTCCAGGGTGTGATACTTCTTAATCATTTGGAGGTCTATGCGTAGACTGTGAAGATTCTGAGCTATTTGGGGACTTGAGCCCAGGATGTGAGGTTTATAAGCTGTTTGGGGTCTGTGTCTAGGTTGTGTGATCTCAGAAGTATTTGGGATCTGTAAATTGGGTATAAAGTCTCTAAACTACATAGACTATGTAGAGGACTGGTGCCCAGATTTTCAGGTCTTTGAGCTCTTCCATGAACTAAGGCCTGAGCTGTTTGGGGATCTGTCTCAATATATGGAGGCTGTGAGCTATTTTTAGGAAGCCCATGTCCAGTATGTGACATCTCCGAACAGGAATCTGTTTCAAGAGCATGAGGTCTCTGAGCTGGTTTAGGACTCGTGTTCTTGAGTGTGGGATTTGGGAGCTCTTGGGTATAGTATGAGTTCAGGGTGTGGGGTCTCTGAACTGTCTGACCATCTTTCTCCCAGTTTTGTTAAGTTTTCTAAGGAATTGGTGGGTCTGTATCCTTGGTTCTCAAGTCTCTGAGAATTGTGGGGGTCTGTAGTCAGAAGGTGTGAGGTCTCTGAGCTGTTGCACATGGATGTTCCCCAGGGTCAGAATGCTCTGAACGGGGTGTTTCTGGGCTGTGAGATCTCTAAGCTCTTTGGGGTCTGTGTCTAAGACTTGAGGCACTGAGTTGTTTGTGGCACTACATTCTAGGGGGTGAGGTATCTGGGATGTTTAGTGCTCTGTTTTTCAGAATGTCTCTGAGTAATCTGGGGGCCAAGGTGTGAGGTGTCCAAGGTGTAAGGTTTTGGAATCATTTAGGGATCTGTGTTCTGGGTGTGAGGTCTCAGGTGTTTGGGCTGTACCTGGGGTGTGACATCTCAGCTGTTTGGGGATCTGTTCCAGGATGCGAGGGCTCCAAGCAGTCTGGTAATTGATGATCAGGGTGTGAAGACTCTGAATAACTTAGGTAGCAGTATCCCAGGTTGTGAGGTCGTTTGAGATGTTTGTTCATTTCTATCCCAGAAAGTTCTGTGATGTGCTTGGAGTCCAGATCCCAGTGTAGGAGACAGCATTTAGGCTTTGGAGTTCTTTGCATTTCGGTGCAGCTGTGAGTTAGTCGGGACCTGTGTCCAGGTACAAGATCTCAAAGCTGTATAGAGATGTGCATCCCAATTGTGAGGTCTCTGAAGTCTGGGGTCAATACCCAGGGTATATGGTCTATGAGCTATTTGGAGGCCTGTGTCCTAGGTGCTGTGTGTGGAAGTCTCTTAACTGTTTAGGATTCTGTTACCTGTGCGTCAAGTCTTTGAGACTTTGGGAATCTGTGTTACAGTATGGTCTCCGAGTAAAAACAAAAGGCACAGGCTCAGATTTAGGTTGAGGGATGATGAAAACTTATATTTGAAATAATTATCTCCTCGTTCTCCACTTCGTACCCTGGTACATATTAGGTGCTCAATAAATATTTGCAGAAAATGTAAATACAATAAAAGCACACTTTTCTCTTTGAGTGGAGTAGGCAGACTCTGGGTTGAAAGCATCTAAGAGCTGGGAGGATCCAGCTAGAACTGTATATTTTTGTATTTCTACTACATTTATTTCTTGAGTAATTTTTGTTTGTGGCAACTGATAATGGTTTGCCCATTTAGACATCAATGGATTTAGTTTGCTTTTTCAGTACATTTTAAAATTTAAGTATAAAGCAAGCTGATTTTTAGGTCAAGATGTTAGGCAGATGATGCTGCAGTGGAAGGCTGTGGGGGGTATGCTAGTCAAATGGCTGAGGTTTAAGGAACATGTCCCTGGGTACCCCAGCTCCCAGCCTCTCATACCCCCAATCCCCACCTACATGAGGTCTTCAATCCCACACCTTGGTTTGTTCAGTCAACAACTCACTTTATTGATGCCCACCCCAGGCTGGGTAGGGCCAAGGAATATACAACAGAAAAAGCAGATTCAGTCCATGCCTGAAAGTCAGTCTAGGGTCAGGGAGCACGGACACACAGATAGTCACACAGATCTGGTGGCAGGGCACAGTCTCACAGAGGGGCACTCTGGGCACAGGTAGTCAGGGAAGGCTTCCTGGAGAAGACCTCACAGGGGAAGCAAAGGGTGAGGCAGCCATCAGAGCCTTCGTCTTCTGTACATCTGTGGGCAGGTAACTTTTGAGACTGTACTTGGCCTCCTGCCATATGGGCCCTTTCCTAGGATCCACCTCCACAGTTTTCAAGGCTTCCCTGAGACAATCTATGTGGGCCAGGTGCTTGGCTCAGTGCCTGACACCTCATCACCACCCCATCAATGCACATTTTTGTCCTAAGTGCTATCTACAGCCTACCTAGGTCTTGGTTCCAACTCTGAGTAGTCCAGCAGTCATCATACGCCAACAGGGCTCCCAGGCACCTTTCTGTGCACCTCAAGGGCAGAGCTCAATCCCAGTCCACCTTAAGGGCTTGGAGAGTCAGGCCTGCCTTACTCTCATTTGCCAGTGGGCCATGGGCATCCACTCTACTTCCAGGGGCATGCAGGCATCTACTTCTTAGATGCACAGCCTACATGTGAGCATAAGCAGAATCCAGTCCCTAGCTCTGAAAACCCCCTTTCTTTCACCAAATGGGCTGGGAAGTCTGAGCTCTTATGTCAGCCTGCCCTGGGGCAGCTTCCACACTCGGCGCAGTAAGGAGAGGGCCTGCAACAGACCCCCTCAAGCTCCAGGCAGACGCAGGTACATAAACTCCTTTTTATTCTGCAGGTGGGGCTTACCCCTTGGACCTCCTTGATAGGCCATGAATCCTAACTTCAGAAAGTCCTGATTTTAACAAATTACTTCTGAAGGTGGGCAAGGGGTTGTAAGTGCAACCCATGGATGGAACTGGGACTGGGAGAGGGGATTTCTGGAAGTCAGTCCTCACCGCAACCCCAAGCACAGGGCAGGTGGGGGCAGGTAGAGGCAGACAGGAGGAGGCCCTGGCAGTCATTCCTCAACTGGAGGGCAAGTGGGTAGTGGGTGGATGGGATGAGTGGCTTTAGGCCCCCACAGTCAGTCTGGTCTCAGACTTCGAAGGGCTAGAAGAGGTATTTGCGGCAGGATTCAGTCCCACACTTGCATTCAATACGGACCCGCTTCTTGGGGGAGCCAGGGAGCACGGCCAGGCCAAAGTTGGAGTCCATGCGGGTGCTCTCCATGTCCACGGGGTCCACTGTGGAGTCACACAGCCAGGGAGGGTGGGAGGGGGGAGGGGACTTGTTAGAAGGCCTAGGTGAAGTGTCCCACTGCCCCTTTACCGTGAGACCCAGGGATCTTGGGGGATGGGAGCAGGTCTGGGATGTGGGTCAGGAGGGGGTTGTGGAATTGGTAGTTTGGGACTAGGGCCAGGGCTTAGCACTGGGGGGTGCTGAAGTGTTAGGAAGATGACCAGGGACTGGGGGTTGGGGAGAGCAGGGGTTTCTCTGCGAGAACCAGGATTACGTTAGGCAGAGGTCTGGGAATGAAGGCTCGCCTGGGCATCAGATGGGTATCTGAACTCTCCTGCCAAAGAAACCCTCGAGTGTCTCAGAGGTGGCTAGATTGTCAAGTAGGGGACTGGTTGGAGGCCATAGGGCAGGGGTGTCTAACTCTTTTTCACCCGGGGCCACATCAGCCTCGTGGTTGCCTTCAAAGGGCTGAATGTAATTTAGGACGGTATAAATGTAACTACTCCTTAACTAGGGGAAAGGAGCTCGGCACTGCCGCCAAGTAGAAACAACGTGCCAGGCTGGATAAAACAAGGTGGAGGGCCGGATTTGGCCCTCGGGCCTTGTGTTTGCCACCTGTGCCATAGGGTATCCAGAGGCTTGAAATGAGGAAAGCCAAAAAGGGTTAGGAGCAAAGGAGGGTTGGGGGACTGCAGATATTTCAGACAAGATTGGAGTCAGGAGAAGTATAGTTACAACTCTTGAGCCAAATGTCCTCCTCCCCAGGAGTACTGGGAGAAGTTGGTCTAAGGGTTGGGAATGAGGGGACCCCTAAAAGGTAGACAGGGGTCCTTAAGTCCAGATGAGAGACTGGGATTCAGAAAGAGCATCATTAAAGCTCCTTGGGGCCCTAGCTGGTGTGGCTCAGTGGATTGAGTGCCGGCCTATGAATCAAAGGGTCACTGGTTCGATTCCCAGTCTAGGGTACATGCCTGGGTTTCGGGCCGGGTCCCCAGTAGGGGATGCGCGAGACACAACCACACATTGATGTTTCTCTCCCTCTCTTTCTCCCTCCCTTCCCATCTCTAAAATAAATTTTTAAAAAATCTTTAAAAAAATAAAAAATAAAATAAAAAAACCTCCTCGGGGAGAGGTCCTTGTGTCCCATGTCACTGTGTGCCCCTGCCCCCAGTCCCTTGACACCCCCACCTTGCATGTTGTAATCAAAAGTGAGCTCCTCGCCTGCCCAGATGGTTCTTGTGGCAAAGAAAGCAATGCGGGGCAGCCGCTCATCAAGGTTGTCTATGAAGACGTTGTACACCTGGAGGTTGGGGTCACACTGGGAGAAAAAGAATAGCAGGAGGGTAAGGAGGGGCCCAGCCTGCTCCTCCCGACCCCCACCCGCCTGCAGGATACCCACACTGTGGTTGACAAAGTGGGAGATGTTGCCGTAATAGGCGGCATCCACGGTGTACACATCCTCCACGTAGTCCAGGTCGAAGAGGTATGTGGCACCCTGGCGGTCGTAAATTTGGCCCCGCCGCTCCGCCTCCTCTGAGGTAATGATCTGGGGAGAGGGTCATGGGGGAGGGGGAATTGGCCAAGAAGGCTCAGGAAAGCAAGCACAGTGCCTGGCCCCCCAGGAGGAGAAGAACAAGTGAACAGGGAGGTAACCCCACCCACGTGACTGGCAGGCATGGACACACAGGAGGCAGTGAGGCAGAGCGTCTGTCAGCCCTTCTCAGGGGGCTGGGTCTCAGCTGCCCGCCACCCATCCCTCATTAGGCCTCTGGGTGGTCTAGGAAGTCTCTCAATGATGGGCGGAGGCTGGCCACAAGGTCCAGTAATGAGACAATAGTCAGACAGACAGACAGAAAGACACAGATATACCTCCATCATGAGAGACCATAGTGAGACATAGAACCAAATCAAGGGCAAGAAAGAAAAAGACCCAGGGCTCAATAGAGAGGGGAGAGTAGAACAGGGGAGACCAGGACAGGCTGGCTGATCCAGGGCAAGAGGGCCTGGGGCATTGCAGGACCTAGCACAAAAGAACCAGTGCAGAACCGTGTACACAGTAATGAAAAGGACACAGAGACTGAGGAGAAGAGCCCTAGGCTGCTGGGGAAAGGGAGACCGAATAGGAGACTCAGGAGAGCTACAGGCAGAGAGTGAGAAACACTGACAGAAGGTAAATATGAAAGACCCAGGTCCAGAGATAAGACCCAGATCCCTGAGATTCTCAGATGCAAAAAAGAGGCTGAGGCCAGTAACACAGAAGATGAAAGGAGACAACTAGAGTAGGAACCCCTCTCTCAGCCCCAAGGCTTCTCTTCCTTCCTGGCTGGGTCCCCTGCTGGCCCAGTAAACATGAAGCTGCTCCACCATCCTAGCCCTGACCTGTCCTTGCTTCCCAAATGCTGTAGATGGATTCTCCACCCCAACCCTGCCCAACCCAATCTCTCCTCTCCATCCCTCAAGTTCCCTCTTCCCCTTGGAGCCAACCACAGCCTTCTGGTAATACCAACCATGCCAGTCTGTGGGTAAGAGTCCCCCAGTACCCAAGACTGCCCACACTTCAGCCCAGGATACCTCCAGAGCAGGCATATCTCATTCTCCACTCGCAGGTTTCTGCCCAGCCCTCAAAGACAAGTGTCAACATGGTGTATACCACACAGCAGACTTAAAAAATGCCTTTTGTTCTTTCTAGCCCAGCAACCTATCCTCTGTCCAGCAGTGGTCTTGTAGGCAACTGAAACACTCTCCCCTCCTCCCCCACACACCCCTTCCTCCTTCTCTCTCCTTTTGTTGGAGACCCACTGCCCATCACCAGCCCCCTCCTGACAATGGATCCACCCCGGCCTCCTTCCTTGCTCACCCTCATGCCAGCTAGTGACCATGCTGTTTCTACTTTCTAGATCTCTCATTCTAGCTTTCGCCACCGTTTTCTTCAGTCAGAGTGGCCACACTAGTGTCCTGTCACCTCCTTGCCTCTTACACCATCATCTAGCCTCTACTCCCTGTCAAACGCTGAGCAGCACCTTTAGAAGACCAAGATTTATCCCTCAGGTCACACTGCTCGCTGCCCCATACTTCAGCTTTTCCTTCAGGAACCTGGCTCCTCTATACCCCAAGTTTTTGCTTATTTATTCACTCATTCATTCAGTGGATTTTTATAAGGTTTACCCTGTGCCTGGTCCTAGCTCTCAGAAGTCAGTACCTACTGGGGAAGACACAAGGGCCAGGCTGGGTGCATTCTCAGGGGTCCCAACTGGCTGGGAAAGACAACACAGGAACCAAGCTTAGTCCTGGCCCTCAGGGATCAGTTTAGGGGGGAGTCATAGAGACCAGGCCCAGTACTACCCTTCCTGGGTCAGTCTTGTGACAGAGAGATGGACTCAGACATCCACAATGCTTAAGAGTTTGAGGGGCAATGGGAAAGAGGGACAAGCAAGCTGCAGATTGTGAAGGGCTTTTGACACCAGGTTGAAGAGTGGGGGCTGTCTCCTGAGGGACACAACAGGAGGCACAGAAGCAGGAGGCATGTCTTCTGAGGACAGCGAGGCCAGTCTCCCTCTGGAGAACATGTACTCCTCTTGTGGCATCTGCTCCAGATGTCACTTCTCTGTGCAGCCTTCCTGAATCTCCCACCACAACCTCTCTCAAGCCCTGGGATTAAAGGGCAGTCTCTGCTGGTTTTGGAGCACGCTGTTCGGTATCTGAGCTGGCTTTTTCCTTTCAACCCCTCCCCAACCAGAGGCCCCACAACCTCCCCAGTCTCATCTTCCTGCCAGTTCTGCCCCTACCTGCTCCCCAGCCTCACCAGGAATGAGTCACACTGCAAGCCCTCCAGGGCACAAACCGTTCCTGCTGTCTTTTCAGTGGCACTGTGTAAGGGTTGGGCCACCCTGAGAACTCAGGAACAAATCAGTCCATGTCCTCTGCTCCCTAGCAACTCTAGAATGACTGGGTAAGATGGATGGGCTATAAGCTGGCAGCTTGTTGATGTGAACAAGAACCAGAAGACTCAAAGTATGGTTGCTGCTCTGACCCCTCACAGATATGGGATCCAGAATATTCTCTCCCTGTGCCTGTTTGCTCAGCCGGAAAAAAAACAAAAACAAAAACCAGAAAACAAAAAACTCCACTAGGGTTTGGCAGGGCACCAATTTTAGACACGTGGGCCTTTCCTTTTACCCACTTGACTAGCTTGATGACTCTTGAGCACTTTACCACACTCCTCTAGGCCTCAGTTTGCTCATCTGCAGAATGGGAATGACAATGACAATAATCCCGGCCAGACAGGGGCTGTTGTAAAGATTCAACAAGATGAGGGATGTGAAAGGTGTTCGTTTTTGTTTTAGTTAGGAACCAAGCAGTGTTCAGAGGGGTTATGAGTCCTGAATCTTGTCAAAATCTAAGATGCTCCCTTTATTTTGTGTGCCCTTTCCCAAGAAAAATTGCTGCTTATTCAATGATACGCCCTTTTAATTAAACTAATTGAGACTCACTTCAGAGCTGTTAAAATATGAAATGTGTGTTTTAGCATGGATAAAACAGGCTATCATTCTTTGTTGGGTGAGGGTGGAGATGTTCTGACAGAAGGTGGAAAGGTGAAAAGGCAAGAGAAGGGCAGCTCCTGTTAAGGGACTGTGGTGCAGACGTAGAGGCGGGACAGTGAAAGTCTTGTCCAGATTGTATGGGGTGTGTGGCCTCAATTATGTAACAGTAGGTAGTGTCTGGGACAGCACCACATAGTCAAGTAAATTAATATTTCTACAATGAAATTTATGAATATTTATACCAAGTAGGATAAAAAGACTAAATAGGCCCAAATCAAGTCCAATTAGGTTTTATAGCCAGATGGATTACAAAAAACTTCTGGTTTTCTAAATCTTTGAATGTAACGGCTTACAATGAGTGGAGACTTACTGTATACCGAACAGTGTTTGAGTGCTTCACACATGATGACTCATTTAGTTCTCATGACAAGTGTATGAGGTGGGGGCACTTATCATTCCCATTCTAGATCAGGAAACTGAGACACAAGGAGGTGAAGTGACTGCTGCTGAGTGGTGGGGCTGGGATTCAACCTCGGGTGGCCAGGCTCCAGGGTCCACCCTCCTGCCCATTTTGCCATGCTGCCTACTCACAGGGAGGTAGAAGATTAGTTTGGCCTCTGTTGCCATCAGGAAGTCCCACAGGTTTGAGGGTATTGGAGGGGGGCCTGCAAGCTGCTGAACGTAGCAGGAGGAAGGCTAAGAAATAGTTCAGGGAGAATGTGTGAAGAGTAGGACCAGAGTCCCTGAAAACCCCAATGTTTACAGCGTAGAAGAGTAAGGACACTAAGGAGGAGCAGCCAGAAAAGTCTTCCCAGGGGACTTTGGGGTGTCTAAGGGCTGCAGTCTTCCTTATCCTCGCCTCAGGATCCTCTGTGTTGTAGACAGCCTTTCCTCGAGATCGTCAGGACAGTAGAGTGAGGCTAGAGTTACAACCTGTGTCGGACTTCCTCTAGGACTGCTGGGCTCCTGTGGGGTCAGGACACTCCAGACCGTCAGGGGCTCTGGAGTACGCACATGTCCTCCTCCAGAACGGTGCCATCCCTCTGAGGTGTTAACATCTCCTCCCCACTGTTAGCATCCATCTGAGGTCTAGACACTTCCACCAGAGTGTCCGTACACTGAGGGTGTAGACACGTCCTCTAGGCTGTAAACCTGATCTTCTTTAGACTGTCACAATCCCTCTGCGGTGAGGACACTTCTTTTTCCTGACTGTCAGGACAGTGTGGGCGTGGACACTCTCTAAGGCAGACCACCAGGGTCCTCTGCAGTGTGGATACCTCGCTGTCATGCTCTAGGTCACTCTGGGATATGGATACCTCTTCCCGCACATTGTCAGGATCTCTCTGGGGTATGGCCACCTCCTCCTTCTTCCAGACTGTCAGGCCCTTTTTGTATGTGGACATTTGCTCCACCAGACCACCTGGATTATCTGGGGTGTGGACATCTCCTCATCCAGACTGTCAGGGTCCTCTGTGGTGTGGACTGCTGTGCCTCCAGATCATCTCAAACCCCCAGGGCTACGACCCTCTCTACTTTACAGTTAAAATGGGAGCCTCTCCTCCTCATCAGTGTCATTACTACACTGTGGACATCCTCAGGGGTGTGCCCCTTATGCCAATTTCTGTCACTTCCCAACCATAGCAACCCCTAAGAAACCTGTGGAAATAGGGAAGAATGTGGGGTTGTCATCATGACAGGGTCTAGTCATGGACTTAAATGGTCCAGGGATGTAAAATGTGCCTCAATGCATGAGACGATCATACGTAACAAAGAACTGCCCCTCCCCAAATGCCCACTGCCTCCTACCTTTGAACGTGACACTTGAAGTTGCAGGCACTTGACAGTTATTCACCCAAATCCCTTGTTTTCCACCTGTGCACATGGCTAATACCACTTCTCAGCCTCCCCTGGAGGTAAGGCCAGTGACTCGGTTCCAGCCAGTGGATATGGACACAAATGATATGCACTGTATCCAGGCCTGGCCCATTAGGAACCTTCCCATCTCCCCCCACTCTTGGCCCGCTTATCAGGCAAGGCTGAGGATCTGAACCAGCCCAAGGCTCTCAGACATGGCAAAGGCATAAGAAGGAAAGAGCCTAAGTGGCCAGGCCACTGTGTAGCAGGATACTACCCAAACACCCATGCTAGACTGTTACAGAAGCAAACAGACTTCTAACATGCAAAGACACTAAGACTTGCGAATTGCTCGTCTTTCCAGTGTCCTGCAAGTCTAGAAGAGGAAGCAACCAACCTCCACAAGGCAGGTCTACATCCTACTCCAGACCGTGTTCCTTTTGTGCAGATTAGTAAAAGGTGCTCTTTCTGGGAAGACACTGCTTAGCAATAAGCTGGACCCTTGTAAAATGAGAAGAGAAGTGCTTTTTCAGGTGATGCAACCCTGTGCAGACCACACGACCCATTAAAAGGAACACTGCCTACCTATGCTTGCTTTGGCAGCACATATACTAAAAAAAAAAAAAAAAAAAAGAATGCTGCCTAGATTTCAGTTCCCACTCTCCTCTTTGCTAGGTACCCTTATGAAATCAACCCAGTCAGGAAGTGTTTCAATGTGCTTTTAACTACCAGCTTGGAATACTCTCCCCTGCCAGGATATCCCTAGAACTTGGGTTAAACACCCCCCACCACCTTTACCACAGGAAAAGCAGGGAAGTTGCAGGCACACCATGGCAAGAGCTTAGCGCACACAGTGGAAACACAAAGTGGGAAGAGCAGCACACACGCATGGTCCTGTCTCCCTACCTCTCCCACGTACTCCATGACGAAGCTGTTCTTGCGGATCTTTTCCAGTGTGCGGACGCCCCAGCCACGTCCATCATCCGTGCGGAAGATACAGAGGTTATAGCGGATGCCCTTCTGTACCACACGGTTGGGGCAGTCATAGCCACAGCGGCAACGGGAGTTGCACTCATAGATGGGCTGCCCAGCTCGCAGCCGCACCTGGCCCTGGTCATTGTAGGCAAACTTGTGCAGTGATGCCCCAGGGCAGCAGCCTCCAGCGGGTGCCCACAGGCAGTCCTGGCACTCGCAGCCCACGGCCACTTGGTTGAGGGTGATGCCCTCACCAACACGGTACTCATTGATGTATACAAAGGCCCGAGGGGGACCATCCAGGTCCACCTCATTCTCCACAGTGATGCGTCCCAGATGGTTGCGCTTGGCATTGAGCTCCTGCTCCCAGAGTTGGAGTGCCCGCCTCTGCTTGGCCTTCTGCACCAGGTAGCTGGCCAAGCTTGGGTCCAGATGCCGGGGTGGCTTTGACCGGTGGTGCCGCCGAAGCAGCTCTTGTTCTAAGTCCTTGTGGAACTGCTTGAGAATGCGTACACACTTGAGATTCTGCCGTGGCTCCCAGGTGCTCTCTGACTCTGGGTATCCACGCCATTTTACTAGGTAATACTCCTGTTCCTGTTGGAGGGACAAGGGGGACAGGGGCCACCATAAGTGGTGAGACCCTTGGGCCAGCCCTCGTGGGACTTCCATCCCAAAACCAATGGATAATGCCCAAACCACTCCCCATCCCTTCTGGAATGACTCCATGCACTGGTTAAAAAGCATGGTCTCTAAAGCCGGGATCACTAGGTTTAAACCCTGCTCTACTCATACTATCTGTCTAAATTCCAACTATTAATTTAATCTCCTAAACCTACTCCCTTTTCTGTCTTCCCCATCATCAGCTCCCTCCTGCTAGGTGTTCAGGCCCCGACTCTTGGACTCATCCTTGACTCCTTTCTGTAAAACTCCTCACATCTGCCCTCAGCAAATCCTGTCAGTCCCACCTTCAGATGACATCCAGAATCCAACCACTTCCAACCGTCATCACTGCTACCACGATCTCCTGGAGTGCAGCAGTAGCCTCCTCACTGGTCCTCTTGCTTCCACCCTTGATCTTATAGCCTGTTCTCCACACAGCAGCTAGAGGGACCTTTTCTTGCTGAGAGGAGGCTAGGCTACAGGACACAGTTTAACTACACAGACTCTAAGTTAGACACCCTGGTACAAATTCTGAACCTGTCACTCCCTAGCTGTGTGGCCTTGGACAAGTTATTTAATTTTGCTGGGTCTTTATTTCCACATCTGTAAATAAGGGGAAAAGCTAAAATAAAATTTTAGCATTCATTATATAGCATGTGCTGTTCTAAGCAGCTTACAAGTATTAACTAATTTAATCCTCATACCTCTATATGAGATAGATACTACTAAGCATCCCCATTTTACAGATGAAAAAAATAAAGTACAGAGAATTTGCATAAATATCTTGGGGGTTACATGACCAGGACTTGAACCCAAGTATGCTACCTCCAGTCTGTTCTCTTAACTGTGCTGCTATTATCTCCTCTGGCCATAATAACAGTTCCCATTTCAGTGTTGTTGGGGTGATTAAATAAGTCTCTGAGGGGAAATGCCTTGCAGAAGGAAAATGCTCAATAACCATCAGCTATCTTCATCCCCACTCTGGGGCTCAGCAGCTCGATCACGGCAGCTGGTTTGTATTCTTAGGAAGGTGGAAGGAGAGAATTATTTGGGTACTCATCCTAACTCTTGCCTCCCTCAGAAATCCATTTGCTTTCCCTACCAGTAAGACAGAGATGAGAAGAGGGCCTACTAACCCTATTATTTTAAGATCAGAGGAGAAAATTCCCTTTGGAATCAAATGCAGACAGTGGGGGGCAAAGGGGCAGGAAGCCAGTTCCTTGAGACACCCCCGCCCTGTCACCCCAGACTCACTCGTATCTTCTTGTAATCACACAGGTACTCGACTTCAAAGTCATAGAGATTCCTCTTGGAGATACCGAGGGCAGGGCATGAGAGCTTGGCCAAGCGGCACAGGTCCTGTAGTTGATTCCAAGAAGATTTGCAACACACACTGCAGCCTAGAACAAGGGGTCCACAAAGAACATTACTGGGTATCTTGGTGAGGCCTAGGGTTAAAGGGCACCCCAAGGTCTTTCCTGGGACTTCCAAAGGACTGCCTCAGTGAAATTCAATCCACAGGTCTTCCCAATGCTAAGACCTTTCTACTGTAAAAATGTGCCGGTTCCTTCAACCCCAATGCTCACTATCCAAGGCTACCCCTTGGAGCAGCAGACCTCAAAGTGGGATCTGCTATATGCATTGTCCTGAAGGAATACATTCCCAGAGCTCCCAACTCCCTCTATACCATTCCTAAAACTGCCTGCAAAAGCGGCCTGGCGTTCAGGACCTAATCCTCCTTCTACACTTTGCAAAAAGCAAGAGAACAACCTCCCGTCTCAGTAGGGTGCTTTGCCCCAAGGGCATAGCTGGGGTGTTAAAACCTCCAGGGCATCAAACAAACTGGAAAGACTGGCCTGAATCTGAAATCCCTAGGGCAGGAAGTATTTTGGAATTATTTTTTTTTTTTGTATTTTTACTAGAGTAGTTCTGGGTATATCCCAAACATTACCTAACACCCCCGGTGTGGTCAGTGGATTTCAATAGTTCTGCAGCAAAAGTCTGAGTGTTCACATTAAATAGGAGAAATAAAGATGCGAGAAAACGGCACAGGATAGTCCCAACTTATAGTCTAGTTTTGCCACTGAATAATGCCAAACTTAAGTTTTCAGGTCTTTTTAAATTTCAGAATTATGAATAAGAGATTGTGAAGTGGCATTAGATCACAGGAAGCCTCCTTGAATGATTAGTCTGGGTGCCTTAACCCCACAAGGTATATTTTTTCACATTGCATTTTGACTTTTTCTGCCTCATCCACATTTCTGTGAAGGGTAAGGTAAAGCTTGCCCAAAGGAATTCAGGAACAGGCAAAACAGTAATAGGTCAGTGACAATGATTCCTTACATATACCTGGAATGTACGTATCTGGGGCTACCAAAATTTTTCAAGACACGGATTTCTTTAAAAGCCTTCTAAATGAAAGATTCAAGACATTCTTAATGTGCTTTAGAAGCCATTTTATAGATCATTTCACAGAACACTTATTCAAATGTAGTCAGTCCTCACCCTATTAATATTTTCCACCTCCCATTTAAAAAAAATCAAACATTTAAACTCATGATGAAATGCACTAGATGACAACCTAAAAATGTAAAAGAGCTTTTCAACATTATTTCATTTGCATTAACGCCCTTCCACCTAGCCAGGCCTGGTGGACACTCGGCCTGTACCCATGCCTTCCTCTCCCTATGACGTCTCTCCCTTTCAAACCCCTGAACTTGCATATGAAACCCCACTAAAGTGCTGCCAACTCACATCTCCAGCTGCTGGCGCCGCACTGACCACAGGTGGTATCTGCTGTCCCTTAGAGGTCCCCCCACACTTGTGGAACCCATGCTTTCCTTACCCAGAGGAACTCACCCCTCAACATACCGACAAAGTCACCTCCTTTTCCCTGCACACTTGCGGAATCCACGTCTCCCATTCGGGAAGCCCCTGCCCCTCTTCCTAAGGGACTCCTGTCTACTGCGGACTCTTCCCTCTTCACGCTGAGAGGAGATACCCTTCCCACAGGATTCTTCTATAACCCTACTCTGAAAATGAGGTCCGTCCGCTTCCCTTCCCTCTCCTTCCGGCATCTCGCGTGGACACCAAGCGGGTAACGGTCACCGGCGACCGATTTTCCCGCGCGCGGGCGCGGCCTCGAGGACCAGCCACCCCGCGTGCGCGCGCCCGCGCGCCCGCCTTCGGGTCGCTTTTAGAGGCGCGCGCCCCCCTCCTGAGTCCCCACTTCGCCCCACTCCCGCCGCCTTCCGAAGCACGCGCCCCCTCCTCTCAGCCCCGCCCAACCTCGCGCGCCAGGCCCGCGCTCCCCGAGCCCCAGCCTTTCGGTGCTGGGCTTCCGGCTTCCAGCTCCGTGGCTTCAGACGCCTGGGTCCTGAGCCCGCGACGTTACCCCTCTAGCCCACGCAGCCCGGCCAGCAGGCCGGCGCTGCTGCCACCACTACTTCACCTTTTAAATTTTCCGCCATCTTTCCCCACGGCTAACGACATTCGGGCCTAACTGGCCTCGCGAGAAGAGAGCTCGCGCGGGCGTGGTCGAGAACGCGTAGCCTATTGGCCGCGGCGCACCTTGAGCAGCGCCCCGGCAGACCAACCGGCGGGCTGTGACCGGACCCCTCCCGCCACTCCGCTCGTTCCGAAGGCGGGTGCTTGCCGGTGCCTTACGAGCGTGCGTCTGGGCGGTGGCATCGGCAGCCCCAGCCGAGGTTGCTGGGTTCCCTGTCCATCCGCCTTTCTGTCTGTCACGCCATCAGCCAATCCCGTTGTCAGCCAGCCAGCCAGACCGGGGCAAGGGGGGAGGCAGAAATTCTTCGTTCTGTCAGACCCAATGACCACCGTCAGGTCAGGCAGCCCGTCAACACATTTTAACCTGAAGCAGGCCATGACTCCCCTCCTATGGTGGACCAGGACCACAGACTGCTGCTCAGTCTCAAAATCCGTCCAGACTCAAATCACACAAAGGGTCAGTCATCACAACTACACAGTCAGACCCCACCCGCGATTTACACCACCAGTCACCAGCAGCAGCCATTCGTGGCCCTCCCCGCTAGAGGCAAGTCCCTAGAGACGGACATGCAGTGCTTACTAACAGCCACACTGCTAGTCAAGTCAGCCTGTCACTGCCTGAGAGGATCCTTTCCTCATTAGCAGTCACACCAGCAGCGGTTTCTCCTGCTACGCTTGCCCTGGCACCTGCTCTGAATCCCCCTGGGGAAGTCATCTCATCCCTGCTCAGGAAGCCCCAGCCACCACCCATGCCCTCAGGCAGGCTGCAATTAGGTCAGACCTGCCTGGAATTGTCAACAAGTCGTGTAGCCCTGTCAGGCAGTCACACTATCCACCATCACTTGTCAACGACTGTCATTCCCGCCATGATCAGATAGTTTATTCCTTCAGAGCAAATAGTCACAGCAACTAAAGGTAGCATTAAGCCTCCGCGCCACCTGTCAGTGACCAGCAGCCTGTCCTTTCTCAGGGAGGCATACCCCCCTCCCTGAAAAATTGGACAGAACCCTCTAAACCAGGGGTGTCAAACTCATTTTCACCGGGTGCCACATCAGCCCCACGGTTGCCTTCAAAGGGCCGAATGTAATTTTAGAACTGTATAATTGTAACTACTCCTTAACAGTTAAGCGAGAGCTGGGTGCTGCTGCCAGGTAGAAACAAGGTGCCAGGCAGGATAATACAAGGTGGAGGGCCAGATTCGGCCCGTGGGCCTTGTGTTTGCCACCTGTGCTCTAAACCATCAGGGCAGCTGTGATTCTAACATAGTACAGCTATAGAGTCAGGCAGCTACAATGCACTTTCAGTTGGTCAGCTGGCCTGTGACTCATTCTGTCTGCTCCTCATATTGTCAGTCAGCCAGATAGCCGTGCTCAGCATTCAACTGAGCACATGGTCTGTCAAGCATGCTGTGATTTGGTCAAGGCAGACAGCCATCTATCAGGGTGCCTATCAAAGAGCCAGAGATCTGTCCATCCGCTAGCCTGAAATCCACTCAGAGTAGCCCTCCTTTACATATCATAAGGCAGCAGTAACATCCAGACACTCCCTTGGGCCAGGTGTGATTCCTAGCAGTAGTCATCCATCCACAGCATCCTGCCAACCATGGGTCAGGAGTTAGCCAGCATGTCAATCCCTCAGGAGGCTTCTGGTCTTCTACACTGCCAGACCACCAGCCCCAGTTAGTCCCAGGCAGGCTGTAATTGTTGGGTATTCAGTACTGTACAGCATCAGGAAACCTCACTGTCAGTTTCTAAAACTGCCCCTCTCCTTGTCAGTCCATGAGTTATGTAGTCAACCAAACAGTTATACAGTTAACCAAATGGTTGTTCTGTCTGCTTGTCTGTCAGCCCAGCTGTGAGCTGCTTGGAGAACTGACAGCCCCTGCTTGCCATGAGTGGAACAGTCAGCAGCATAAGTCCCACCATGGATTCCCCTTCTCTCCCTTATTCCTTCTAGAACAGAGTCCGATGCTAGTCCTCACATGTCCCCAGTCTTCTGGGGCAGGCAGGACCCTCCCACTCCCAGGTGTCCAAGAGATCTGTCCAACCCATGTGAGTGGTTTAAAGCATGACCTTTTTTAAAAAAATTAACATTTGAATATATTGTTAAAGGAATTTTAAAAGGAAAAAACTCCCTAAACACAATGTTTTCCTGCTCCTTTCCAGTTTTTTTCTATGTATACATTTCCAAAGTAAGTATTCTATATATACACATATAAATATTTCGGTTTTTATTACAGTTTAAATTCAATGTTATTTTGTATTAGTTTCAGGTGTACAGCACAGTGGTCAGACAATCATACACCTCACAAAGTGCTCCCCCGATATTTCCTGTACCCACTCGGCACCATACATAGTTATTACAATATCATTGACTATATTCCCTATGCTGTACTTTACATCCCCATGACTATTTTGTAACTACCAATTTATACTTCTCAATTCCTTCACGTTTTCACTCTGTTCCTCAAACCCCTTCCCCTCTGGCAATCATCAGTCTGGTCTCTGCATCTATGAGTCTGTTTCAATTTTGTTCATTTATTTTGTTCTTTAGATTACAAATATAAGTGAAATCGTATAATATTTGTCTTTCTCTGACTGACTTATTTCACTTAGCATAATACCCTCTAGGTCCATCCATGCTGTGACAAATGGTTAGGTTTCATTTTTTATGACTGAGTAATATTTCATTGTATATATGTACCACCACTTCTTTTTCCACTCATTTATTAAGGGACACATGGGTAGCTTCCATAGCTTGGCTCTTGTAAATAACACTGCAATGAACATAACGGTGCATATATTCTTTCGAATTAGTGTTTTGGGTTCCTTCAGATATATACCAGAAGTGGAATCACTGAGTAATAGGCAGTTCCATTTTTAATTTTTTTGAAGAACCTCCATACTGTTTTCCATAGTGGCTGCACCAATCTGCATTACCACTAAACAGTGCACCAGGGTTCCCTTTTTTCTACATCCTGGCTAACACCTGTTGTTTGTTGATTTATGGATAATAGCCATTCTGACAGGTATGGGGTGATATTGTGGTTTTACTTTGCATTTCTCTCATGAGTAGTGATGTTGAACATCTTTTCTTATGTCTATTGGCCATCTGTATGTCCTCTTTGGAGACATGTCTATTCAGGTCCTCCACCTATTTTTAAATTGGATTGTTTGGGCTTATTGGTGTTGAGTTGTATGTGTTCTTTATAAGTTTTAGATATCAATCCCTTGTTGGATGTATCAAAGCATGACCTCTTTCTGTTTGAGCCTGGAGGGGTGATGTGGGGGTTTTGGGGTGAGCATCCCTTGGCCCACCCCAAACAATATAGGAGAGTTGGTAAAGGCCTAGATTCTGGTAGTCCGACAACCTGAGTTCAAATCACAACTCCTCCATAAACTAAATTGTGTGGATTTAGGCAGATTCTTCGTCTGCAAAACCTGAGATCAGTGACCTTGGAGTGGGCTCTCCCACTCACCTGGTAAATGAATCTTTCAAAAGCACTAGCACCTTTTCAGGAGACCTCCCTCTTATTACTCTGTCCTACTCCGAGCCACTTGTCTGTTCATTCAGCATTAATTTAGTGCTTAGTGTGTACATTGCCTAGTCCAGTGCTAGGACCAAAACAGGGTTTTATCCTCTCCAAGCTGCACAAGTTTTTAATGCAAACCTCATACTGGAGTGCAGCACACATGCAGAGAGTACACAGGCCATGGGGGATTGGTGGAGCGACTTTTCACCAGTGAATATATATGTGGAACCAGAAAGCAGGTTAAAGAACAGCATAGCCAGGCAGGGCACCAGAAGCATTTAATTTTTTACCATCTCTGAAATCAGGCTGCATCTCTTAAGCAGCGGTGGGTCATAATTCAATTGGCAGTACTTTTTTTGTCTTTCTTAGTGATACACAAAATATAATCATGTATTTTATAATTAATGGTGACTCAGGATCAGTGACAGCCAATAATAACAGCAGCAGCAGCAGCAGCAGCAGCAGCTAATGTTTATAGATGCCTACAAGGAGCCAGGCACTTAGGTCTGCATCTACTTTAATTCTGGCTACAGCCTATGACATAAGCATGTTCATCCTCATTTTAAATACTGAGAAAACTGAGGCTCAGAGGAGTTAAGCAACTTACCCATAGTCAATTCTTTTACCCCAGGCCTGTGCCTGCCCTAGCCAGGGCTACTGGGTATTCAGAAATAGTGTGATGTAAGGTCTTTTCTAAAACAAAGCCTGTCCAAGGGGTCCCAGAACACTGGATTTCTAGGGCTTCATCAGGGGTGAGGGGGTGAGTTGGGAGGGGGTAAATGGTATGACAAGACCTTCCTAGAGTCGGTGCTTGTTCTGGGGACCTGGCCTGGGTGGGGTGGGAAGTGGAGTGAGGGATGAAGAATAGTAAAAGAATTAAAGGGAACCTGAGACTCCCTCCTTCTCCAGCTTCTCCAGTTGTTGCAGAATTCTTAAGGGGCAAAGTCGGCTCCCATTCCCCACACCTGCAACCTCACTACCCTAGCTGCCCCCACTGCCTTCTTCCACTAACCCCCCAACTTGCACCCCAATGGTTCCAAATTTCTTCTACTCTCTTGCAGATGAAAGAAGCCTGCCCTCCCTCACCTTGGTCTTTCTCCCCTCCTCCTTCTCTAAAGGTAGGCTCTCTGAGACCTTCAATCCACCAGATTTCAAAAATGGAAAGGGGTAGGTACCTCGATTCTAAGCTTTAATGTGCAACAGTTTCTAATCACTTCATTGGAAATGCTTTAAACACCAGAGACGGTTTTGAGTTGCTCTTTTTTTTTCCTGGAGAGCAAGTCTTGAAGGAGAAGGAGGGGTGACCCAGTGGGATCCCAGTTGGAAATCTGTTACATATTGTCATTCTCATTGTATAGATAAGGAAACTGAGACTCAGAGGTATGGCATCTTGTCCAGGTTTTAGGGCAGATCTATTTGATTAGTCTTTGCTTCTTCCATTGCCATTGGCCAAGACTTGGTTTACACTGGGAACTGGGCAGAACCCAATTCTAATACTGAGAGGGGATTCTGCCCATTAGGATCCTATGTGAATTGTGTGCATGGAGAGTTGGGAAATCTGACCATCGAGAACTCTCTTGACTAGTATTGTGTCAATTGAACAGGTTTTTTAAAAAAATAAATAAGCGAATGAATAAATAGCTCTCCCACTCATTCACCACACCCAGTCTCATGCCAAGCTTTTCCCCACTTCAGGGCCTTTGCACTAGCTGTTTCCTCTGCCCGGAATGCCCTTCCCCCAAATATTCACCTGGTTGATTCCTCTCTCTTTAGGTTCAGCATAACTGTCACTTCCCCTCCAAGTGGCTTTCCCTGAACACTTTATCTGAATGTCATTTCCCCTTGGCACATAGCACTTATCATGATCTGTAACTATCTTTTGTTTCTATTTGATTCTTTCTTGTCTGTCTCCTCCCTAGAATGTCAGCTCCACTAAGGCAGGAACTTTTGTCCATTTTTTCCACTGCTCTATCCCCAGACTCTAAAGTAGTGCCTGGCAATAAATGTTTGCTAAAGCAAAAAAACGGCAGAAGGAAACGAAGAAATATGGGCTAAATGACTGAGCAAACAAGCGAATACATGAATGTATATGTGTAAAGCTCAATAAATGAAATGAGATAGATGAATAAAAGGGACTTTGGGAGAAAAGGACCCCACATACCCACATTTGAAATATAAATGAACTGAAATTTAAAGGAACAAAAAGACAGTTATTTTATTTTTGTTTTAAAATCCTTGACTGAGAACTGAGAAATTTTGTATAAAAAGCGCCATTGCTAAGGCAACTGGGGGCCAGTCAGAGATAACACCATTGGAGGGGTTGGTGGGGGAGAAATGAGCCTTGGGGGCCTGGAAGCCGAGAGAGGAAGGCAGTGTGAGCAGCAGCTGCCTGTGGATCAGGTGCAGAACAGGTGGGGATGGTGGCAACTTAATCGTCCCATTCATCATCCTCATCGTCATCTCCGGCCTGGTCCTCCCCTTCGTCTGGAGAGGGACAGAAAGAGTGGAACTCAGATGGGCAGGAGGGTTCACAAACCCTGGAGAAGGGGTTTCCTAGGGTCTGAGAAGCTGGGACTCAGTGTCCTGGGGGGCTGAGGTTTTCTACTAGGAAATCAGATCTGGGGCTTATGCATGGGATAAAGATGGGGTCCCCTGAAAGGAGCGAGAAATAGGGTTTCTGTTTGGGACAAGATAGAGATTATAGTTGGCGTCTGGGTTCTAGTTGGAGCTGTAGTTAATATTACTGTCAAGAATGTGTATTATTGTTACACAAAAGATTGACATTAACAGGTTTGTCACTTAACGGGGTGAATTTATTTATTTGTTTGTTTGTTTAAAATTTTATTGATTTACTTTTTAGAGAGAGAGGAAGGGAGGGCGGAAGAGAGAGAGAAACACCAATGTAAGAGAGACATATCAATAAGCTGCCTCTCGCACACCCTGGCCTGCAACCCAGGCATGTGCCCTGACTGGGAATTGAACTGGTGACCCTGTGGTTCACAAGCCAGAGCTCAATCCACTGAGCCACACCAGCCAGGGCCATTTTTTTTTTACTTTTTATTTATTAATTTTAAGAGAGAGAGGAAGACAGAGAGAGAGAGAGAAAAAAAAACATCGATTTGTTGTTCCACTTATTGATGCACTCATTGGTTGATTCTTGTATGTATGCGCCCTGACCAGGGATAGAACCCACAACCTTGGGTGTATAGGGACAACACTCTAACCAACAGAACTACCTGGCCAGGGCTAGGGTGGATTTAAATATTATTACCAATAGTGGAGTAAATTACAATATTATTGTTTCATAGTGGGTTAACGTTAATATTGTTGACACATAATGGTGTTGATGATAATATCATTGTCAAAAGATATGAGGCTCATTACAATGTTGTCATATAACGGATTCATGGTAATCTTGTGAACGCACTCTGGGGTTCATGTTAATAGTATTATCAAAGTTGGAGTTAATTATATTATTGTCACATAACAGGTTGAGGTTCATATTATCCTTATATAATTGTCATGTGATGACAATATTGTTGACACACTAGGGGATTCCTGTTAACATTACTGCAAAAAGATGGAATTAGTTCCAATATTATTATCACATAATGAGTTAGTGTTAATCTGTTGACACATGGAGTTAGGGTTAATATTACTGTCAAAGATGGGATTCTTTTTAATGTTATCATCACACAGTGAGCTAATGTTAACACTACTGAACAAATAGGATTAATGTTAATAGCGTGCACATAGTTTGTCACAAATGTTAATATTATTGTCGAAGATAGCGTTAATTATACTATTGTTACATAATGACAATGTTAACATTGTCAAAAAGGAGACTCATACAAGATTCATGTTGTCACTACCATCAACAGATGGGGCTGATGTTACTACTGATGGAGACTGTTGGGGTTGTTTTTAGGCCAATACTAGCCCTGGGAAATAGGGTCACTGTCCTGGCAGGATGGGCTTCAGAGAGGGCAGCTCTCAGGTGGCAAGGAAGGACAGACTCTCACCTGAGGAATGAATGGCTCTGCTTCTCTTCTGCATTACGTGCATCAAAGCACCCACCAGCCCCTCGGAGCTCTGAGGTGGCGGCTGCAGCGCTGAACTCTCCGAGGCCCCAGGGGTCTGCAGCAAGCAGGGTGCAGCACAGAGGGCTCAGAATCTATGAGAGCACTACACCCCGCCTTTTCCAGTCCCTTTCAAGGCTCTAAGCCCACCTCTCTGCATTAACCTCCCAACCCTATCACTGAACCCCAAAGCCTGGGACCCCCATCAGTCTCAGCCCCAGCACTGTAACATCCTGACTTGCACAGTACACCCCAGAGTCCCAGACCCCCAGTCCTTCATCCTGCTGGTCCTCACCTTGTTCAGCTGAATTCCCTGCCGGATTTGATCCAAAAGGGCCCCCCGACCTCCACCAGGGGCCAGGCCCCCCACAGGCCCCAGAGAAGGAGGGACTGGGGGAGGGACTGGTCCATCCCCAGAGCTGGGTGGTGGTGGTGGTGGCGGCGGCGGTGGTGGTGGTGGTGGTGGCATGGGTGGACCCCCAACTCCAGGGGGCGGAGGGGGTGGTGGCCCAGAACGTCCTGTGGCTGGAGGGGGTGGTGGTGGAGGGCCCCCTCGGCCTGGAAGTGGGGGTCCCCGGGGAGTTGGTGGGGGTGGCGCACCTCCCAAAGGTACAGGGGGCAGTGGACCAGAACGACCCTTGTTACTTCCCACAGAAGGGGGCCGGGGAGGCTGGTTCCCTCCTCGGGATGGTGGTGGTGGCGGTGGAAGTGGCTCTGAGGAGGGGAAATAACACAGCTATTATTATACTTTCCTTCCAAGCCTGTTTCACTCATTGTAGAATAGGTACTCAACTGACCAATTCCCAATTCAAGCAGTAGAGAGGTTTCCATAAGGACTGAGCAACTGGTGTATCTTTTAGAAGTCAGCTACCAGGGTTGGAAAAGAAGGGGGTGTCCAGAAGAAGGCACTCACCCTGGTGCCTCATCTGCTTTCTCACAGCTTCCAGCCCGCCCTGATTCTCAATGAAGTCATAGATAAGTTTGGAGGTCTCAGCATCAGTGAGCTGGGCCTCACTGATTCCCGCCCTAGAAAACAGGCTCCGCAGATCTGGGTCTAGGTTGTTCACCTGCCCAGGAGGAAAAAGTCAGGGGTGGGGTGGGTGAATAGGTGGGGAGGGATGGGGCACGGGTTATCATTGGGTCCACCCCAGAGAGGGATCTGAGAGGGATGTGGGAAGGGTGGGGTCTGGGAGTAGGTCTGATTGCTGGACTATGGAAGGGTAGGTGAAAGCTGAATAGGGTCCAGGGGACTTTGGAGTTACTCACGTCAAATCCGCTCTGGGGGTCCCACCCTACATGGCTGACATGTCTAGGGGAGATGAGGAGACCCCAGTGAAGCCCCACTGCCCTTCCTTCCCTCCCTTCCTAGTAAGCCCTCCTGCCCTTTCCAGTCAAGTGGGACTCTGAAGGGCCAGAATTAATTAAATGAGCCATAAGTAAATGAATGAGTGAATGAGTGAGAGCAGTAGTTATGGAATGAGAAGGGGTCCGTAGTTTGTGGTGCCCATCTGTCCATTTCATCCCTTTTTCCACCGTCTATCTGTCCATTCGTTTGTCCACCTAGCCAATCACATTCACCTGCAGACCACTGATCTGTCATATATTTGTCTCTCCATTTATCTGCCCACACACATCTGTTTACCCATTTGTCCACCAATCTGTCCTCTCACACACTTGTCCACCCATCCATCCATCTACCCATGTGCCCATGTTTCCATCCATCCACTCATTTGTCTCCATCCAACCACATACTTCTGTCCATTTATCCATTGAACTGTTCATTCATCTACATATCTGGCCACCTATCCATCGCCATCCACCTTATCTGTGAACCAATCAGCCTATATATCCACCTGTCCACACGTATTCACTCACCCATCCTTCTATCCACCCACTTCCCATTCACCTATCCATCCATCCATCCAACCACCTATCCATTTATTCTCCAGCCTGCCCATTCATTCATTCATTCATCCATCCATCCATCTATCCATCTACCCACCCATCTATTCATCTGCCAGCCCACCCAGGTCAGAGTGAGACAAGTGAGAGGCCTAGGGTACAACATTTAAGGAGGCACTTACTCTCAGAGTCATGACTTGCACTTGCATGACCATGAAACTGTCTCTGTAAATTTTGCAGCCTTTGTGCTTCACTTGCCTCTCCCCAGTCCTGGCCTTGCACCCACCCACCCATCCACTCATGCCCACCCATCCATCTGCCCATCCTTCCATCTACTTAGCTCTCCCTCTGTCCACCTGTTCATCTGCTTCCCTCCCAGGGATCTGTGGGCCCGCTGGAGAAAGGTTCTCACTTGAATCCACTGGGTGCACCAATATCAGCTTTTCTGATCTTTTTCTTCCCTGAGCGTTTCTTATCAGCTGGGCCAGGCCCAGGTGCTGGGAGCCCACGGTATCGTGAATTTGTGATGTCCGGGTTCTGGATGTCCACTGTTACCAGCCCCAGGGATGGTGGGCCAGCTGCTGGGCCTGTGGGGAAAATAGGGTGACTTAAACCATTGACCCACTTACCTACCAACCAAAGCATAGGGTCAAGAGACTGGAAGACTGCTGGGAAAATCTGTTGGTGTGTTTGATGGTCACGGAGGTAGTAGGTGAGTGATCCAGGGAGGGGCTATAGAGAAGTAGGTGGGTGGTTCCCACAAACCATTCATATATTTCATTCACTAATTCATTTGTTCATTCACTCATGCTTATGACTTAAGTATTGACTCATTTATTCACTGGCTCATTAACTAATTATTTTGTTAAATTATTTGTTCACTTATTCATTCATTCAATCATTGCTTTCTTTGCTGATTGAAATTTTTTTTAAAGATTTTATTTATTAATGTTTAGAGAGTAGGGGAAAGAAGGGAGAAAGAGGGGGAGAGAAACACCGATGTGTGAAAAATTGGTTGCCTCTTGCACACTGCCAACTGGAGACCTGGCCTGAAACCCAGGCATGCACCCTGACCAGGAATCGAACCGGCAACCTTTCAGTCTGAGACCAATGCTCAATCTACTGAGCCACACCAGCCAGGGCAGATTGAAATTTTATATCACTTTTTTCATTTGTTCACTGTTCAGTTCATTGAATCATTCACTCATTCTTTAATTTACTCAGTCATCCCTCTATCCATTCATCCACTGATCCACATACCAACTCGCCTATGCATCTACATATCTATATCTATTTTGATCCTCCCATCAATTCATCTCCTCACTCAACCATCTATCCACCACCATTGCATCCACCCACACATCCACCCATTCATTCATCCACTTATCTCTGTACTCACCAAACTACTCATCCACCCACCCACTCCCTACCCTCCTGTCCAAGGAAGAATGGACTCACCCCCTTGGTCTCCACCTGGGTGCGGGGGCAGGGGTGGGAGCCCTCCTCTTCTCTCTGGGAAAATGGAATGGGTAGAGAGCTCTGACAGTCCTGTCACAGGTTCCTGGGCTAGCCCCTTATTACTCCTACTTACACTAGAGGACTCACCTTCATTGGCTGGTGCTGGTGGTGGGGGTAGATGGCGTCTGTCTGTGGAGAGACAGATAGACTAGGAGCCAGAACCACAAGAGGGGCTTTTACAGCTCCCCACTCTTGCACTCACCTCTGCTTAACCTCCTCTCCTTCCCCAAGGCCTCCTCACCTCCACTTTGCCTCTGATTCCTTTTTTGTATCTTCTCCTGCACCAGGGTATGGAAGGCCTTGGCCTCGCCCTCGTCTGCAAAGTTCAGCCCCACTTGGCAGTCCTGTGCACACCTTGGGGTCAGCAGCCTTCCAAGCCCCCCACACATTTTCCATCCCCCCCACACCCCAACTGAGATCCAGGGGTTGGGTGGTCACTTACGTCTCCAGCAAAGGTATGGAAGAAGGGAGTGGGAGTGGAGTAAACCAGTTGTGAGTACAGCTCCTGTTCCCAGAGCAGCCGGCCTGCCTGGAGAGGTGGGGAGCACACTGGCACTGAGGCATGCCCTGGGTGGCAAGTCTCTGTTATCTGGGTAGGGAGCATGGTGTCCACATTTGGGGCCCCAGGATCTGATTTGGATATTTCCAACTCAGCATCCAAGAGTTGGGTGTCTAGGGGTCAGGTGTAGAGGGATTTGTTACAGTATGGGAGTTGGACACACAGTAATAAATTTGGATTTGGGGTTTGTGGCCATAGATGTGGGATTTGGGGGCTCAAATATGAGGGTTTTGGACTCCAGTCCTGAGAAACTGAGCCCATTCTAGACTCCATCCCACATTCCCCCTTCATTTGGGCAGGCAGGGCTCCAGTATTGGGAGTTGGGGCTGAGATTTGAGGCTCAGATATACAGACTTAGAAGTTTGGGGGGAGGAGGGTTCAGCCAACATATGTGTAATTTGAGGTTTGTGGAATAGAGTTATGGCTTAGGAGTTTGGTTAGTATTTGATGGCTCTAGGATCTTGACGTGGTTATGCTGGTTCATCTTTATGGGTTTAGAAGGGTGAATTTGGGGTATGTGCCTGCGGAGTTCAGGTTGGGGGTTTGTAGAACAGATTTAGGAATTCTGGGATCCATGCTGTGGGGTTAAAAGGGCAAATTTGGAGTTCAAGTCTCAATGGCATATTTAGGTTTGGGGTTTCGGGAACAGATTTATGATTTAGGAGCTAAGTAAACATCTGTAGTGCAGGAGTTTGATGGGGAATTTCTGGGGCCCAAAATGTTGAATTTAGAGTAGATTTGAGTTTCAGGTAAAAGTATAGTTACTCATTTTTTAGTTTGTGGGACACATTACACTTAAGTGGTATCCTAATATGTGGGGGGTGAAGACATTCACATGGAGACTCCAGGGTCAGCCATCGCAGACTTAGAAGGGCAAACCAGAGTTTGATGTCTGTTTGAAGTCTTTGGTTCTGGGACCCAAGGGTTCATTGATCTGTCTGAGGACTCAGGACTAAGGACACAGATCTAGGTTTGCAGGTTGAAAATGGGTTTGCATGTGCCGTGGGGGGCAGGGATCACCTGAGGGCTGTAAAGGCGGATGAAGTAGGACTTCTGGGGGTTATCCTTCACGAAGCACACAGCCCCACAATGCTCCTTGGTCCAGCGCTCGGCTCCAGGGGGCAGCGCCAAGTACAGCTGAACAACTGCAGTGGCCAGTGTCTGGGAGGGGAGAGCAGGGCTCAGTGGAGTCTGGTTGGGGAAACCAGAGGGTCTGGAAGCTAGACTTGGTCCTTCCTTGCCCATGGCTGTGATGACCCCAAAGGAAGAACCACAACCAGGGAGACAGTGAACAGACATGAAGATCTTCCTGGGATTGGTGAATGGGTGTAAGTGGATTCTAGGAGAGGAGATGATGAAGAGGGAAAAGAGGAGAGGAAGAAGGGAAGAAAGAGGAGGAGAGGGAGAATGGGGAAGATGAGGAGAGAGGAAGGGGAGGAAAGGAGGAGAGGGGAAGGATTCAAAAAAAGGAGGAGGAGATAGAGGAGGAGAGGAAAAGGAAGAAAGGGAGAAAGACAGGGAGGGGCAGGAGGTCCCCAGCTCACCCAGCATTTTCTTCCCAGCATGTCGAAGAGTCGCTGGTTCTCCTGGTCCTGGAGGAGGGTGGAGGGTATGTTCTGCTGAACTGCTGGTGCTCCGCGGCCCCCAGGCCTGCCTCCCGCAGGGCCCCCACTCATGGTGCCTCCTGCCCTTGTCCTCTCCAGCTAGTCTCTGGGTGCAGGGTAAGAAGAGGAACTTCCGCAGTGAGCAGGGGAACAGGAAGTGCAAAAAACCACAAGAGAAACAAGTCCTCCAGAGGCCCCTCAGTGGGCCTGGGCTCCTCCTCCCTAGGACAGGCTTGGACCCTCGGCCCTCAGACTGGGACCCTCCTCCATTTGACTGGTTGGACCCATCTTTTGGACCAGTTCATGTACTGCCTTCTTTTTTACTCTCTGGGGCCCATCTCCCTCCGACTGGCTGAGGTCCTGCTCCCTCTGATTGTTTGGCAGCAAGAGCTAGGCCACTACAGCACTTCTGTAGGGCGCTCTGCCATGACTGGGAACAGTCATGGGGCTGAGAGGCCTCCTTCCTCCTCAAAGTATACAGTTAGCCTGGGCCTGAGGTCCACAGCCCGTAGTGCCAAAGGATTACTGTGCTAAAACTTTTCCTTTAAGTACACAGTGAGTGGTGAGTGTCTGGGATCCCACCCTTCTCCCTGAGACCCCCCAAACCTGGCTCACTTCCCCATCCCTTACCCCTGCCTTCCCACAGCTCCCAAATTACTTTCTGCTTATCATCACCTTTTTTTTCAAGAAAGGAATGCCTAAACAACATCTTGTTTCATTTTCATTGCTTTTGAACTTTTGAAGTATGTTATCTTCAGAGACTTGCTTTCTCCCCACTCAACATTTTATTTTTATCTAACATTCATGCAGCACTGAGTATGTGTGCCAGGCACTGTTCTAATCCCTTTGTAAATACTGGCTCACTTAAATCCTCGTAACAGCCTGTGGGACACACAAAATTACCTCGTCTGTTTGACAGAGGGAAATGAAGGAACTGAGGCACGGAGTGGCTGAGTGATCTTCCCGTTAGCTCCCAGATTGCATGCCAGGCTGGCTAGGCCCAGAGCGCACACTTTTCGTCACTATGCTCCACACCTTCTCTTTGCCTGTTACTAAGACTTGTATTTGCCTGTAATGGTAGCTCATTTTTACAGCTATATAGTGTGACTGTGCAACTTGTTTATTCATATTCTCCTGCTAACAGCTGTTTCTGGCTGCTGCTGTTGGGAGCAATCCTGCTGTGTTCACTCTTGTCCACATTAACTGGCCCACACAGGCACGTACACTCTCAGGAGGGGAGTCGGGAAGTTGTAAGGTTTGCATATCTCTAATTCCACCAGATAATGCTGGACTGTGTCCGCAAGTGAATGCTAGCTCAGTCCCCGCTCTTCCCTGAGTCTCAGTCTTCCATTTGGGGACACAAAGCTCTCAGGCACACATAGAGCAGTTTGGGGGAGCTGAGCATGTCTGAAATGTGACTGAGATTTCTGAGTACCTGAAGGGAAATAACACATCTCCAGGTGAGACCCACAGTGCTGCCTGGAAACCTGGTTGGCTCCCCATGCCGGTAGGTTCAAAGATTCTCTCCTAAGCCTGGGCTCAAAGCCCCTTCTGGTGTGGCAATTCCAACCTCCCTCCCACTTCTCCTTCACCCTCACAACTCAGCTCATGGTGACCCCAACTCACCAGACAATTTCCTACCTCCAGGCTTAGGCCTCCTTCCAGCCTGTCCACTGGGGCAAGCCACTGCTTTTCCTTAAAAAAGCCATTGCATTCATTCATTTTAACGCTGCCCATCGGGCTCTCACTATCTACAAAGCACACCTCCAGTATCTGACACAAACTAGACACTCAACAAATGAAGGAATGAATGAGGGGTTAATGTCTAATTGACTTAATGTTTTCTGAGTATTTTCTAAGTGCCTTACTTTATTAATTCATTTCATAGTCACAGATGAGGCCACGAGATAAGCACAACTGTCACCTCCATTTTACTGGTAGGGAAGCTGAGGCCCAGAGCTTAGCTAACTTGCCTGTGATCACAGAGCTTGTGGAGCCGAAACTAATTATGTGAATTCCTAAACTGTTACGTGCCACATGGGGGCTGAGATAAAATTCTGCTCCTTCTCTGCCTCTTTTGTTCTCTACCTTCCCACTCCTTTCTCTGCCTCTACATCTGTCCCCTTTAAGTGTACATCAGGGGGCCTTAAATCTCTGCTACATCTGCTGGTTCTTTTTTACATTAACATCTAAAAGTATATTTCCTGTTCTTACTTCTAAGCAGCAGACAGGTTTAAAACGTATATTTTGTCTAAATAAAAAAAAAAATTGAAAAAACCCACCTAAAGTAGATTTTTGTTATTTGAGTCCCTAATAGAATAAGTTTGTCCATTTTGGAATATAGTGATTTATTAATCATCTTAACATCATTTTTCATATTATTCAGATTATTGAATTACTGTTGACCTACATGAATAATTTGGAGTTTATTTTATTTTTATGTGCCCCGTCCACTCTTGCTTTTCTGCACTGAATGACAGTATTTGGGGAGGTGATGACCTCAAAGGTACTTTGCTCTCCTGGGCCTTCATAATGATTTAAAAAGAACAAAACCTTAATCCAGCCTTTCCAGTTGTCCTCAGCAGGAGTGTGGGTAGAATGCAAGTCAGTCCAACACAGCTGGGAGGAATTCTAACTTAATTCTTAGTAATCCAGTGAATGCCCAGGAACCCCAAGAATTAGGATATGCCCAGTAATTTACACCCACCTCCTATCTCACCACCTCCTCCTGCCAAACTCCCAGGAGTCACCAGATAGAAAGTGACTTTTTGTTTATATCTTGTGCTTATTTTGCTTTATTTTTAAAAGATTTTATTTATTTTTAGAGAGAGGGAAAGGGAGAGAAATGTTAATGTGTGGTTGCCTCTCCCAGGCCCCATACTACAGACCTGGTCCGCAACCCAGGTATGTACCCTGACTGGGAATCGAACTGGTGACCCTTTGGTTTGCAAGCCTGTGCTCAATCCACTGAGCTGCACCAGCCAAGGCTTATTTTCCTTTATTTTGAAAGGATATTGCCTATAAGATCGACTGCCACACCTGAAGCCATGAGTAGGTAAGAAGACACAGTTCGAGAGAAAAGCATAGCGGTGTCTTCCATATTGTGGTCATCACCACGTGATTGACTCCATGAAGGAGACGTGGGCACATGTGGGGTTCTACTGCTGTCTGCTAAGACCAAACTGAGGTCAAGATAACAGAATTTCCATTGCCATGCCATCCTTCTCCTCGCCTTACCTTCCTGTCCCTCATGGTCCTCTGTACCCTGACTGAGGGGTGCTTCCTGGGAACAGGTCCACCAAATGAAACAGCAGTTCTCGACCTTCCAAGGCAATGCTCCATTTTAGTAAGAAACATGTTCAGAGGCCTCCTTTTATTGTACCATCCTAGAATGACATTCATGTACCTTACAAGTCTTGGTGGTGTGCAGCTGTCCCCCAGCATCTCAGGTTCCTGCCCATTCAATGCCAAGGCACCCCCATCACTCTGAAAACCAAAGTCTGCCTACTAGGCATTCCCAAAACATACCCCCAGGGTAGGAAAGTACAGGACTCTTGTCTGTCTTGTTCACTGCTGTATCCTCAACATCCTAGCACAGCACCCTGCATGCAGAAGCCCAACCAGTATTTGTTAAATAATCATTGTACACTCTAGATTTCTCTGCTGTGATTTACTGTCCTCTTCTCACAGGGCTTCCCCTGTCATCTCTTCACCCCCATGCCTGGGGAAAGGGGAAAGAAAAACTCAGAGTGTGTAGAGGCCATCTCCTCCCACAGAGATGTTTACACTACTCACTGATGCTAGAGCAAATGGGTCCTTCAGGGGCCCTCAGGGGAGGTGCTGATTTCTAGTCCTGGTGGGATGGAGTGAGGACAGGGTATGCACAGAAAAGCAGAGACACCTGTAGAAATAACAATGGCTCAAATGTTAGAATCATAGATTCTGGAGCCCTAGAGCCTGGATCTGGCACTTACCAGCTGCTTAAAGTCTGATGACCTCTCAGTGCGTCAGTTCTCTCATCTCTAAAGTGAAGGTAGTAATATCCCTGGCTGGCGTGGCTCGGGTTGAGTGCCAGCCTGAGAACCAAAGGGTTGCTGGTTTGATTCCCAATCAGGGCACATGCCTGGGTTGCCTGCCAAGTTCCCAGTTGGGGGCAATTGATGTATCTCCCACACATCAATGTTTCCCTTTCTCCCTCCCTTCCCCTCTCTCTAAAAAATAAATAAATAAATACATAAAATCTTAAAGTGAAGGTAGTAATAGCAGTTAAGGTTGTTGAGAATAAATTAGATAGTTCATGTATAGTGATCAGTACAGAGCTTAATATGTTATGTATTATTGTTGTTTTTTATGAAATACTACATTGGATAAATGAACTACCATCCCTTCAGCCTAGCATTTTCCGTGTTCCCCTATCCTTTTCTCATTCTCCTCCATCAGACTTTCAGGTTCCCACCACCATTGGCAGATGGTCAGTGATGAGAACACATGACCACCACTGCCCTTTCTCTACTCCCCCCTGATGCAAAGCGCATCTCAGAGACCTATTCCATGGGCCGGGCCATCCAGACTCTTCCAGGGCCCTGACATTGTCCTGGAGCCCTCCCTGCCAACCTCACGGGTCCTACCCATCGAGATTCCTGTTCTTTCTCCCCCAACCTGCACAGGAAATCACTGTGCCAGCCAGCCCTCTCCTTCCCTTCTAGGTTAGTGGCTGTTAGCCATGGAGCCAGAAGTCCCGCCCTACTCACTACACTGTCCACATCCTCTAGGTTACAACCAGCTCTCCCTACATGGGTGTTCTCTACACCCCAATCTATGTGCCCCCAAATTGTCCATTCCCCAGCCTGTGACACCAGGTGTCCACACCCAAGCATGTGACCCCTAGGGGTATCTACTCCCCAGTGTGTACGACCCCATGAGTGTCCAAGATCCCTGTGTGTATGAGTCCACTTCCCAGTCTGTAGGTCCCACGGGCAGCCCACAGCCTCAACTAGGTGATCCAAGAAGCGTGTTAATGCTGCAGCCTAGAATGGACTACAGAGGGTGTGGGGAGGGACGCAAAATGGAACAGTCTGACTAGGGTTGCACCACTGGAGAGGGGGCGCCCATATGGCAAGACCATTTTGTTTTGGGACAAGGAATACAACGGCTGCCTCATCCCCTTAACGGAGAGAGGAATGTTGCAATCCCTATTGTCCTACGACCACTATCCCAACCTCCCCACACCCAGCTGCCTCAGCGAGCCTCAATCTCTGGTCGTGCCCTGGGGCCTCTCTCACACCCACCACCTTAACCACTCACCACCACAGCCCCCCGCAATTGCTGTCAAGCACCAAAGCTGGCAATTGGCTCAAGGTTGGAGAAAGCAGGACCGGGGCCGTCCTGGGCTCTGATTGGTCAATGGCCAGATTCTCCTCTTTGCCATTCTTTGAAGCTACCTGGCTTCTGAGATGAACATATCCCCGCTCCTGCTTCCATGCGCTGCGCTCCCATTGGTCACGGGTTTTAGGCATGTGCATTGAATGCCAGACCTGTGTGATGGGCGATTGAAGCGGGGACTTTAGGGGTGTGGGGTGATGCGTTCAAATATCGCGTGTAGCTCTGGCTGGTGTGGCTCAGTGGATTGAGCGCCGGGCCTGCAGACTAAAAGGTTGCGGATTTGATTCCCGGTCAGGCCACGTACCTGAGTTGCAGGCCAGGTCCCCAGTTGGGGGCCTGGGAGAGGCAACCAATAGCAACCATTGTTTCTCTCACACATGGATGTTTCTCTCCCTCTTTCTCCCTTCTTTCCCATCTCCCTATAAATAAATAAATAAATAAATATCGCCTGTAGAAGGGTGTTTACTGCTACTGGGAGATAGATCACACACAAGGGTGTGGGGCATGACCCAATAATAAATTCTGTAACAAACCCTGTTGGGTTTTCGTGCCTGCACTGGGTGGTTCCTGTGTTCGTTTACTCTCTAGTTTACTTTGCGTTTGGGTTTTAGGAAACTCTCATAAACTATAATAATAAAATTAAGTCCTGCCTCAATGGGTTGTCTGGCTTTCCTAATACCATAAATCTCAAAGTGGGCATCTTGTGGTCTTTGGATTCAATGAACTAAAATTATTGATTTTACTCCTGATTACAAAGTTCACAGCAGTTAAAAGCCCTAATGGTGAGGCCTCTGACAAAGTGTGTTTAAGAGAGCAAACACTTTCCCCAGTTTTCAGTGCACAAAGTGATGATTAATGAGCATTAGGCCTGGTCAGATGGGTTCAGGGTACCTGCGTGTGTTTACTTTACTTCAAAGGTGATGTGTCCAGGTACCTGTTTTAAAGTTTGCGATTTTTACATTATATATAAAGTAGTTTTAAATATGTTATTTAGCCTGCCTGGTGTGGCTCAGTGGATTGAGTGCTCGCCTGCAGAACCAAAGGGTCGCCACTTGGATTCCCAGTTGGGATACATGCCTGGGTTGCAGGCCAGGTCCCCAGTAGGGGGGCGCATGAGAAGCAACCATACATTGATGTTTTTCTCCCTCTCTTCCTCCGTTCCCCTCTCTCTAAATATAAATAAATAAAATCTTTTTTAAAATAAATAAATATGTTATTTATAAGGATATAAATATAGATGATATAAATAGAGCAGTGGGACCCCATTTAACTGCCTTGAGTCAGTCACATGCTGAAAGGGAGGGGACTGTTGATAATTCAACAAGGTGCCTCCAATTTTAGGAAAGCCTGAGTCCTGAGCCCCCTGCCTTCAGCAGGCAGGGCAAATTTCCCATAATTCGCTTGAAAACTTGAAGTTTATGCCCAGGCTGGTTCCACTGCTAAAAATGCAAAGCCAAGCTTTGTATCAGCTCTAATCCTGAGAAAGAGTCTTACTTTAAGTGTGTGTATGAGCACTTAGGGTGCTGGGTAAAACAAATCAAATGTTCCCTTATGTCATCACTGAATATTTCTGAGAGTGGCTGGGTTTGTAACATAGTACACACTTCAGTGTGGTGTCTCCACTCAGGGGCCATAATTGGTGAGGGGTGCATTGTTTTGTTTGGGATCTTGGCCTAATGGTTAGAATATGGTATAACCCAACATGCAATAAGCTATAGAAATCCACCCAAAAGTGATACAAATAAAGAAGACAGAGGGGAACAAAAGAAAATCTTACCTTATGAATAAAAAGGATGAGCCTATTTGAAAAAAAAAAATACTTAAAAAAAAGAACCTTCCAATATGCCCTAGTTGGTAGCTCAGTTGGTTAGAGTGTCATCCAATACTCCAAGGTTGTGGGTTCAATCCCCAGTCAGGGCACATACAAGAAGCAACTGATGAATGCATAAATAAGTGGAACAACAGATCAATGTCTCTCTCTGTCTTTGCCCTTCCTCTCTCCCTCTCTCTACAGCCTGCACCTGAAAAATCAATAAACAAATTTTCCAATAAATATGGCCTGCATTGTATGTCTAGACCTTTAAATTATATAGATTTCAATACCATAAACCCCAGTTTAGACCTTGATTACAGACAACTTGAAGAGAAAAAGCAGGGTGGGAGGGGGCTTGGCTAAGTTTGGCAACTATGGGAAAACATAATGTATGTGTTTACAGTTTTATGAACAATGGAGCTTTCAGAAAACTGGGTGATACCCCTGGCTGGTGTGGCTCACTGGATTGAGCACTGGCCTGAGAACCAAAGGGTTGCTGGTGCGATTCCCAGTCAGGGCACATGCCTGGGTTGTGGGCCAGGTACCTGGTGGGGAGCATGTGAGAGGCAACTGATTGATGTATCTCTCACACATTGTTTCTGTGCTTCTTTCTCCCTCCCTTCCCCTCTCTCTAGAAGTAAGAAAATAAAAATGTGTAAAAGATTTTTTTACTTATTAACTTTTAACTATGACTGAAAGATATTTTGTCAATATTTAAAAATATTTGGATGCCAGGCATGGCAGCTACGCGATGGGGGGTGAGTGGGAGAAGGACTTGGCTACACAGCCCTGGAGCATTCCTAAAGGCAGGGATTTTATTTATTTTTATTTTTATTAAAGATTTATTTTATTTTGAGAGAGAGGGGAAAGGAAGGAGAAAGAGAGGGAGAGAAACATCGATGTGCAGTTACCTCTTGTGCGCCCCACACTAGGGACCTGGCCCACAAGCCAGGCATGTGCCCTGACTGGGAATCGAACCAGCAACCCTTTGGTTCGCAGGCCCGCGCTCAATCCACTGAGCCACACCAGCCGGGGCAAAGGCAGGGATTTTTTAAAAAGAAAATATTCACCCTTTCAGAGCTTTTTTTCTGATTAATTAGTAATAGTCTTAGAAAAGATAGATGAACTCCTCATGTAAAATTTGAATTAAAAAGAATTATAGCTCTGCCAGGTATTTGGCAATGAATGAGGTCAAGTACCAAACAGAATCTCTGCTCCTACCACAAAACTCTGAATAAGCTGCTTGTGATATCCATGAACACCCTAGTGTTTTGGATTTTACAACCAGTAAAAATAGATACCAGGCTAACATGTAGTTAATGGCCAGTTAGCTTCTGAACCTCATCCCAAAGATTTATTTTCCCAGAAGAAATAAACCATGTACCTGAAATCAAAACAAGTAAATGGAGTAAAACATCTTCTAATTGGTTTATAACTAAATGCATTTGGGTAGGTTGTTTGCAAAGATGATGTTATGGACTGAATTGTGTCCCTCCAAAAATCATGTGTTGGTTCCCTAACCCCCAATGTGACTGTATTTAGGGATGAGGCCTTTAAGGAGGTAGTTAAAGTTAAATGAGGTCATTAGGGTGGGGTCCTAACCAGATAGGACTAAAGTCCTTATAAGAAGAGGAAGAGACATCAGAGATGCTGTGCAGTTCCCCTATCCAGTGGGGGAGTCTATTTCCTCACTCCTTGAACCTGAGGCGGCCTTGTGACTTGCTTTGACCAATAGAATGCAAAGGAAGTGCTGTTACATGAGATTCAGATCCTTCTTCTATGGCCCTAGTGGAGCACTGACCTGAGCTCTCCACGTGAGAAGTTGGTCTGGCCTACTGCAAGATGATAGGGAATGTGCCAGAGAACCAGAACATCCCTGCTGACAAACAGCACCAATTGCCAGACGTGTGAGCCAGGCCACTGGACCTTCCAGCCCAGCTGACCCTCCAACTGGGTCAGCCACACCAGTGAGCAGAGGGAAATCTAAGAGAGGAAGCACCAGCTGCTCCCAGCTCAAATTGCTTACCTATAGGATTGTAAGCAAATAGAGTAAGTCCTCACTTAACATCCTCAATAGGTGCTTGGAAACTGTGATTTCAAGAAAAACAACCTATAGCACTGGCCAGATGGTTCAGTTGTTTGGACTGTGTCCCCTACACCAGAGGTCTGGGGTAGGGAGGGGTGGTGGACCTCAGGTGAGCTTTGCTTCCTCGATTGCTCTGGAGGAGAGGAGGAGGGGGAGAAGTCAGAAGGCAGAGCTCAGGCGAGCTTACCCTGCTCCCCTGCCCTACAGCAAAATGTATGTTCCATCCCCCTGCCCTCATCCCTCTCGCCCCCCACCCTGTCAAGGCACATACCTAGGCCGCGGACTCTATCCCCCATGGAGGCATGTAGCAGAGGCGGCCAATTGATGTCTCTCACACATCAATGTTTCTCTTTTTTTCTCTCTCGCCCTTCCTCTCTCCTCCAGTAAGGTTTAAAAAAGAAAAACAACCTATAACGAAATCAATTTTACCATAGGCTAATTGATACAAATAAGTGTAAAGTTCCTGCAGCACATTTCTGGTCACAAAAAAATAAATAAATAAATAAATAATAAAAAATCACCAAACCTCTAAATAAAGACCCAAAACACTTCTAGTATTAAACATTGACATAAATGTGAGCTATATATACATTTAAGGAAAAAAATAATAAAAACAAGGCCCCGGCCTGGTGGCTCATTTGGTTGGAGTATTGTCCCATACACCAGAAGGTTGTGGGTTCAATCCCTGGTTGGGGCACGTACTGGAGGTGACCGATCGATGTTTTTCTCTCACATCAATATTTCTGTCCCTTCTCCTCTCTGTAAAATCTATAAACGCAACCTCAGGTGAGCATTTAACAAAAAAGAGAATCATAGAAACAAGGAATATCATTCTTTTCCAACCTGCTTACTTCAGTTCAGGGTCTCAGGTAGCAGGACTCTATACTTACAACTCAGGATGCCTCACGGAGGGACCCAATCCTCTACAGGACATCTTCCCCTCGCAGCACACACTCACGCACACGCCCACACTCACATTCACTCAGACTGAGACAATGTAGACATACCAGCTCACCTCAGGAATACATATCTTTGGGATGTGGAAGTACACCAGAGTCCCAGGAGGAAACCCACCCAGGCCTGGGGAGAACATGAGAACTCCAAGAAATCAATTTTTTTCTCATTGAGGATTATAAGGAAACAACACTGAACGAAACAACATTATTCAAGGGCCCGCTGTATATCATCGCAGTTAAACGTCACTAAGTTTTGCAGTCATTTGCTTTGCAACAGAAACTAAGCTGACAACATTCTCTCCCTGGCCAGGGCTGAGTGAACCTGACAATATTCCTACAGGGCAAACTTTATTTTGGCAGATAAAGGACCAGTCTTTGTTGCTAAGCCAGGGAACTCCCACAAGTAGAGAGAGAAGACACTCCAGGCTAGGAGCCCCACTGTGACACTGGACACTTGTCCACTTTAATTCTCTTCCCCAGATTAATAGCCTTTGCTGTCTTTAAAATTGTGGTAATAACTACTGGAAATTTTTGAAAAACAAGATTCCTTTTTGAGAGAGAGGGAGAGACATTGATTTGTTGTTCCACTTATTTATGCGTTCACTGGTTGCTTCTTGTATGTGCCCTGACCAAAGATCGAACTCCCAACCTTGGCGTATCTGGATGACACTCTAACCAAGTGAGCACCCAACCAGGGCTTAAAAAATTTTTTTTTATGCAGTTATGAGCCTTCACCAAAGAAGCATCACTGCAAGTTGTACTATGGGCAAGTGATGGTATATAATTTTTTCTCGATTTTATTTATTTATTGTTAGAGGGAAAGGGAAGGAAAAAGAGAAGGAGATAAATATCAATGTGGGGTTGCCTCTCACGCGCCCCCTACTGGGGACCTGGCCCACAACCATGGCATGTGCCCTGATTGGGAATTGAACCCACGACCCTTTGGTTTGCAGGCCAGCACTCAGCTGGGGCTAATTCACATGCCTAATTATTAGTATGAATAACCAAGTTGAAGGAGCTCTATAATTTCAAATGTAGAAACAGTTTCCTTCAAGATCTAGAAAGAAATACCATTAAAACTGCCTATTTTAATATATTTGGGACTATTGTAATATATTTAGGATCCTAAACACTAAATCTGTCCTCTTATTAGAATGGCAACTACTGGTGGTGACAGCAGGTGATAACTAAACTGACCAGAGCACCATCACCTACCCCTTCCCCAGCCTTTAGAGGTTTTGTTAGTGCATTAGTGCATCCCAGCATCCACGAATCGGAACTTTCAGGGTCAATTCCCCTTTTGTTCCCTTCTAATGGCCTGCATCTGTAGTAACCACCTACTGATTTGGTCAGCTGATAGCTGCACTCTTTTTTTTAAAGATTTTATTTATTTATTTTTAGAGAGTGGGAAGGGAGAGAGAAAGAGAGAAATATCAGTGTGTGGTTGCATCTCTTGTGCCCCCTACTAGGGACCTGGCTGGAAACCCAGGCATGTGCCCTGACCAGGAATCGAACCACTGACCCCCCACCCCAGTTTCACAGGCCAGCACTTGGTCCACTGAGCCACACCAGCCAGGGCTAATAGCTGCACTCTTGATACCTTCCTAGTCCACTCTTAGTCTAATTCACTCAGTTTGCAAAGCCAAAGTGATTGGGTCTAAAACTGGACATTTGCCTCCGAACAAGAGCACTATCCCTGCTTTAGCGCAGGGAGATTGATCCAACGAATGATTGAGGTATCTCTACTCCATCAGATGTCTATTTAATATCTACCACATGCCAGCATTCTGCCAGGTGCTCTATATACATTCTCTCCTTTAACCCTCAGAACGAATACACGAGGTAGCTACTTTTGTCCCCATTTTACTACTGAGGAAACTGAAATTCAAATAATTTAGGTGACTTGTTTGATCAAGGCCACACAGCCAGCGCAAATAAAGCTGAGAATGAACTGTGTCCTCTAACATCTGGCCCCGCCCTGGCCAATGTGGCTCAGTTGGTTGGAGTGTCTTCCCCAAAGATCTTGGGTTCGATTCCAGGTCAGGGCACATGCCTAGCTTTCCGGCTTGGTCCATGATCTGGGTGACTATGGGAGGCAAGCAATTGATACTTCTCTCTCGCATCAATGTTTCTCTCTCTCCCTTCCTGTCTCTGTAAAAGCAAGGAAAAAATGTCCTCGAGTGAGGATACAAAAAATATAAAACTGTGGTCCCCAGCTCCCCCATCCCCTCATCTCACTCATCTATCAAACTCCTATTCATGCTTTGGATCTTAGCTGAGACCTCACTTTCCCTAGGATATATACTCTGACCCCTGAGTTCAGGTTCTTTGCCTCTCGTGTATGCTCCCCATGGCCCCTAGAACGTGCTGCATCACATTCACTACACTCGCGTATCCCTCCTCTGTAATTGCTAAATCGCTGGCCTTATTTCCCAATTTCAGATGTATAGCAACCAGTCCAGAAATAGCTATTGGGACACATGAAAAGATGTTTGGCATCGCTAATCATCAATGAAATGCAAATCAAACCATAATGAGATATGACTTCATACCTGTCAGAATGGCTATTATCAAAAAGACAAAAAATAAGTTTCGGACAGATGTGGAGAAAAAAAGGAACACATACACTCTTGGTAGGAATGTAAATTGGTGCAACCACTACGGAAAACAGTATGGAGATTCCTCAGAAAATTAAAAGTTGAACAACCATATGATCCAGCAATTGACTTCTGGGTATTTATCCAAAGAATACGAAAACACTAATTTGAAAAGATACATGCACTCCTATGTTCTTTGCAGCATTATTTACAATAGCCACGATATAGAAGCAACCATCCACAGATGAATGGATAAAGAAGATGTGGTGCATATGTACAGTGGAATACTGTTTGGCCTTTAAAAAGGATGAAATACTGCCATTTGCAACAACATGGATGGACCTTGAGGGTATTATGTTCAGTGAAATAAGTCTAATGAAAAAGGACAAAAGCTTATGATTTCACTCATATGTGGGATATGAAACAAATGAACAACAAAAACGAACTAGTAGATTAAAAAAACCCAGATTGATGGTTACCAGAGGAGAAGAGAGATGGGGAGGGGGGCAAAATGGGTAGAGGGAGTCAAATGTATGGTAGAGAATGGAAACTAGACTTCTGTTGGTGAGCACGCTACATTGTATACAGATATAGAATTACAATGTTGTACACCTAATACTTACATGATGTTATTAACCAATGGTACCTCAATAATAAAAAAGATGTCAAACAAAGAAAAAATAGCGGTTGAAAGACTGAATAAATGAATGCGTGACTGATGCACTCCAAAGGTTTCCACAACCCCCCATAGTTTCCCATCAGACACAGAGTGCCTCCTTACTTGGGGCTGACCCAGGGCTGAGCCCCCCTGGTGTGAGCTACAGAGACAGAAATGAATGAGTCCCACCTGGTGGGTTCACCGCTAATTAGGGGGACAATCCAGAAAACAATTGAGGGTAATGCTGTGTGCCCTGGGCTGGAGAAAACAGTGGGGTAAAGGGAGGGCTCCTGAGGAAGGGAAAATAAACCGATGTCATGGGAGATGAAGCAAATAACATTTGGTTTGTCCAAATTAGTTCCCCAATTCAAATACATTGGAGAAAAATAACAGGAATAGACATTACGAACTGGAGAATCGAACCTGATACCTTTAGAATCAGATGCTGATGAATAGGATAAACACATTACACCTGTGAATGAGATCATACAAGTGGATATTATTACCAGTAGCTTATTATTTGCCAGTGCATTCCAGTGCATTTTGCTCTACTTTTGTCCCCTTCTCACTGCTTTCATCTTCTCAAGCCCGGGTCCTGCACGGAAGCTGCCCTGCTCAGTCACACATTCCCTCTCCTCCAGACTCCCAGCTCCCATCCTCGCTTGGCCAGCTCTCTGGATAGTACAGGGCTGAGCTCCCAAGAAGGCTGGAAGCAGTTTAAGGATAAGAATAGTGAGTGACTCATAGTTCTGTGCTCCCTCCACAGTGCTCAGTTCAGATCAGACCAAAGATGGGGAAGGGTATATATGTGTATGATAGATAATACACTGCTTCCATATAAATGCATACAGCAATGTGTCCTCAGACCCTAATTCTAAATTTCCTGGTCTTAATGATTTCAGATATCACTACTGCAGTCATCGGCAGTGTGCCCGCATGTGGGCAGGTGGGTGAACCACAGGAACGTTTAGAGGGAGTAGACTTAGATGAGAGGTTTCTGTGTCTCAGGATCTGGGAAATGTATGGAGCTTAATTCTTTAAGTTCTTTTTGTGATCCTGAAAGGAAATGTACTACTCTATTTTTATTTTACCTCTCCTTCTCCAATGTATCTTTTTTTCCTTTGCTAGTAGGAATAGACAGTATCATGCTTTTAATTAGGGAAAATAAAAGCAATTTTGGCACATTGCTTCAACATTGCAACTCAAAACCCAAAATATAAAGGAAAAGGAGAAAATTGCCTTTGAATCAGTTGCAAAATTCTTAGGACTTATAGATACAGGTAGGGATTGATACATACTGTCTGTAGTTGTTCTAAAATGCATGAAAGTCAGATAAAGTAGGGGTTGAAGGTCTGGATTTGGGATTGGTTGGTCTGCATATCGAAGTTAGTGCTCAAGGTCAAGTTGTTTGCTGTCTCTAGGAATTAGCCTTGGGAGGGGAAGTCTGTCCAGGATTAGCAAGACCCCAAAATGTCAAACTATAAAGTACGGACACCACAAAATACAGAAAATTTTAAAAGGTGATTAATACATAACTTCATCATAGAAGAGTAAAGTGATTTGTGCAGAGACCTCTAGATGTCTCAGCTTAGTTTACTTCATTGTCACTTTTCCAACAGCAAGTTAGCATTCTGTGCAAAGTGGATGGAAATTGCTTTGCAAAAACCAAAGTAGCTTTGATTCAGCATCCAAAACTGAAGTGGTGCTGCTCAGTGAAGAATGATCTCAGCTGGCATGCCCTTCAACTAAGAGATTTCCACCCACCATTGCTTTTCATTCATGTCTCTGAAACTCTACAAACTATAGCTTTTGTTCTAAGCAGGTAATTTAAATATTGAAATTATTATTAAATGATTTTATAGTAAATGTTTCAAGACCTGCTTTAAATCTCTTATATTTCTTATGTTAATTGATTTAATCTTCCCAGCAATCCTGTGAGGTATGCACTATTATAATCCCCATTTTAAAGATGATAAAAATGTAGTACTAAGACTTTAAATTGTATAGCTAATAAGTATTGAAGCCCAAGCTGACTGATTCTGCCCACCCCTCCCCTTTAGCACCACACACTAGCTCTGCAGGACTTTGTTCTGCTTGCAAAGAAAGGTTTAGAAGTGGCTAATTTCCTTCTTTTAAAAAACAGATGATTACAAAATGGGAAGACAAACCACAGACTGGGAGAAAATATTTGCAAAGACATTTGATAAAGGGCTGTTATCCCAAATTGCAAAGAATTCTTTAAAACTCAACAATAAGAAAACAAGTTAAATAAACTATGGTGGTGATCATTCCGCAGTGCGAACATATATCAAATTATTATGTTGTGCACCGAAAACTGATAGGTATGTGTCAATTACATCTCAGCTTCAATATAATAGACTTTTAACAACCTGATTTAAAAATGGACCAAACACCTGAAAAGACATTTCACCAAAGAAGATACACAGGTAGCAACTTAGGCATATGAAAAGATGCTCCACAGCATATGTCATTGTGGAAATGCAAATTAAAGTGACAATGAGATGCCACTACACACCTATTGGAATGGACAAAATCCAGAACACTGGCAGCAACAAATGCTGGCAAGGATGTGGAGCAGCAGAACACTCACTTATTGTGGGTGGGAATAGAATATGGTCCAGCCACTCTGGAAGGCAGTTTGGCTGTTTCTTAGAAAACTAAACATACTCTTACCATATGATCCAGTAATCACCCTACTTGGTATTTACTCAAAGGAGCTGAACACTTTTGTCTTCATGCAAATGGATGTTTACAGCAGCTTTGTTCATAATCGCCAAAACTTGGAAGCAACCAAGATGTCCTTCAGTAAGTGAATGGGTAAACTGTGATACATCGAGTCAACGGAACATTGTTCAGCGCTAAAAGGAAATGGCCATGAAGCTATGAAAAGATGAGGAAACTTAAATGTATATTCCTAAGTGAAAGCAGCCTATCTGAAAAAGGCTACCTACTGGATGATTCCCACAATGTGACATTATGCAAAAAGCAAAACTATGCAGACAGTAAAAACATCAGTGGTTGCCAGTGGTTCGAGAGGAGAGAGGGGTGAATAGGCAGAACACAGGGGATTTTTAGGGCAGTGAAGATACTCTGTATGATACTGTGATGAATATAAATCATATATACATGCCATGATGTATATACCCCAATCCATAGAGTGTACACCCAGAGTGACCCTCAATGTAAACAATGGGCTTCGGATGATAATGTTCTGACAATGTAGATAACAAATACACCACTCTGGTGCAGGTGTTGATAGTGGGTGAGGCTGCACGCGTGTGGGTAGAGAGTATGTGGGAACGTTCTACAATTTCTGATCAATTTTGCTGTGTACCTAAAACTGCTCTAAAAAAGCCGATTTTAAAAAAGATTCAAAACAACAATTCTATATTCATTTTAGGCATAATGGCATTGAGATTACAAACAAGCTTATGATTATAAATAAGGTTATGGTTATGATCAATCAAAACTATATGATTTGTAGCAAACTGTTGCCTCAAAAAAATCTCTGAACTGTAAATTTGTGAGCATTAATCAAGCTGAATGACAATGCAGTAAAAAAAACACTGTTCATCTGTTCTTTCCAAATACAGAGTAGTTAATGGTAAAAAGGAAGCCACCGCTCTTCTGTTTTCTTCATTCATTTCGGACAGAGAAGAACAATTCTTAAATTGTCTTTGATGGTATTTGTGTGACACCATTAATTCTTGTCATTCAGCATTTTTTCTCTTTCAATTCTCTGCATGGGAAAAGAGGTGGAACAAAGAGAACCCCAGGCCTGGCCCTGTGAGTCTTCTTGGCCTTCTGTTACATCCCTGGCTTCCTAATTGGGCCACAGGTGGGGAGGAGCCCCCCTGCTTCCCCTGCCTCCCTGCCCCCCGCTGCTCCCCCTGCCCCCCTTCCTGCGGCTTTACCTGCCCCCCCTGCTCCCTGCTGCTCCTTCTGCCCCCTTTCCTGCTAATTCACCTGCCCCCCCTGCTCCCTGCTGCTTCACCTGCCTCCCCTTGCCCCCTTGTTTCCCTGCTCCTCCTGCCCCCCACTGTTCCCCTTGTTTTCTGCTGCTCCCTGTTGCTCCACCTGCCACCCCTTCCCCCCTGCTCCCCGCTGTTCCTTTTCTCCCCTCTTGGAGACTCTGGGCTAAGAAGAGATTCTTGCTGCCACCTTGTGGGAAAGTGAATAACCAAACTCAATGTTTGATTAGTCAAAGGGGAAAACGTTGGGTCTTGCTGAAGATTCATCCTTTTAATTAATTCCTTTACTAAGCAGTTGACATGTGTTTGAAATCTTCACAGGAGAAATACCATACCTTCTTTTAGGCTTTAATCAGCCACTGAAGTCTACGGCTTTTGCTTGGCTGCAGTTCTCCAACGATTCCAAAAGGATTCAAAATTATTTTTTATGTATTAACTTATTAACTACCTTGTTGCAAGAGACATTTTGCCAGGCAATGTGTAAGGGTGATGAAATAGGCCTGGCTTCTCCTCTCCAGAAATTTATCACTAAAGAAGGGTTCAGGGGTGCAAGAGGAGGAGCTGATCAGGATGAGCCAATAGAAGCCTGGAAAACTATTTCCCTGAACATACTCCAACCAGAGACACATACATTTTGGAAACAGAGTTAAGAAAGGGTAGAATGCGTTTATATAATTTATGAAGTGATTCCCCCAATAAGTCTAGTACCCACCTGGCACCACACATAGATATTACAACATTACTAACTATATCCCTATGCTGTACTTTACATCCCCGTGACTGTTTTGTAACTACCAATTTGTACTTCTTAATCCCTTCACCTTTTTCACTCAGTCCCCCAACCACCCCCCTCCCCCCGGCAACCAGCAGTCTGCTCTCTGTATTTATGAATCTGTTGCTGTTTGTTCATTTATTTTGCTCTTTAGATTCCACATATAAGTGAACTTATATGGCCAACGATAATTGAAAAAATAAAAGAACAAGAACAAGAAACCAAAAGACAAGGTAGAGTGCAAAGAACAGGGAATGCTGGAAAACAGAATTTTGACAGAGGCACTTACCATTAAATTCCATGTAGTTAATTAAACAAAGCCCCTTAGCCAAGAATCTAAATTTTGCTACATTGTATCTTTCTGTCTTCATCATCATCATCATCAATTTTTTTTTTACTATTACATTACATATTATTTACTTACTGGCAGCTCATATCACTGACTCCAAAATTCTTGCGTTTTTCTGTTTCCGTTTGTTTGCGGGGCCACAGGAGAAGGATGGTAATCTTGGGCCATACAGCAGAAAATGTAACATTAAATACAGGACTTTCACTTTCTTAGAAGTTCTCTCAGTTCCTGCTGCCCCGAGGACACCCCGTTGTGCCGGGTACCAGGCTCCACATTTCTTCTCTTCATTCCTCTAAGATTGTCTCTGGCCATTTCCTTCATCCAGTACTTGTCCCTGGACCTGATTTGTAGCTAATATTATGTTTTTCTTATTATTATATGATGTTTCTTTAGAAGATCTGCCCTTCTGTAAAGGTTGCCATTTTTTAGAGACAATATGGAGAATATTGTTGACTTTATTATAAATCATTAATTTATGATAAATATTGCACACATTTTTAAAGTGTAAGGAAATTTATTTTTTAAAATATTTCATTTCCTTACAGGAACTACTATAAAGGACACATGGAAAAAATCAAGGGGGAGAGTGGAGGTGGGGGAGGGAGGTGTGTTCAGCTGGGGTGGGGTGGAGGGATGGGGAGAAAAGGCATACAACTGTAATTGAACAACAATAAAAATTTTAAAAAATTTCATTTCTTTTTAGAGAGGGGTGAGGGACAAAGAGAAGGAGAGAAACATCAATGGATGGTGGCCTGCAGCCCAGGCACGTGCCCTGACTGGGAATCAAACCAGCAACCTTTCAGTCCACATGCCAACACTCAATCCACTGAGTCACACCAGCCAGGGCTAAAGTGTAAGGAAATTTAAATGCATAATATGGAGACTAGTCAAAATTTGTATGGACTAATGAATCCCTTACACACACACACACACAGGTGCAGCCATGTATGGGTGTGCATAGGAGAGGGCAGAGGTTAGTTAACTTTCAAATTTGCCAACTTAGGACACTAACAAACTAACAAAGTCTCAACTTCTAACTACTCTCACCATCATTTTGGAAAAGAAAAATTCTCTTTACACAAAACATATGAAGGACATAAAGGGGGAAAATCAGGACAACTGTAGTAGCACAGTCAATAAAATATAATTTTCAAAAATATGAAGGGCATAATCTCAGAATCTAGCCACATTATTGTCTAGTGCTCCAGAGAAGGAAGCAAGAATGGGTGTGAAGATGCTAAAGACTGAACAGGAAGGAGAGAAGAAAAGTAAGGAAACTTTTACTTTTCCAAGTTCTGTAAGATGAGACATCTGCTGAAGGGATAAAGAAATAAGCTTGGGGGTACTTGTAAAACTGCGGAAGAACTTTTGAGGGAGTAGCAAACAAAGGTATTTTTCATGGTGTTAAGGCCCGGGAGCACCTGTGATCTCTTCTTGGTTTAAGAAGTTGGTGTGGCTGCACCTCACTTGTTATTGGTGATGATTTGGGGGGAAAGAGGGAGCTAAACAGAGACCTTGGTCTATTTGTGAAAGCCTGGAAAAATCTAATTTCAAGCCAAGAAAATGAAATACTATTTTTGTGAAGACTTCTGGGAAAGCTTCTCATAACTGTAATAGCGGGTCCTTCAGGAAGTCAACAGTCCTTGGTCAGGAACATGGTGGTGCAGCATCATCTCCTAGTCCTGGTTTCTCACGTGTGGCACGTGGGCGCACCCTGGACTTCTCTTCAGGTCTCAGACTCTGATTAGTGTTATTATGGTTGCTGGGACCAGATAAAGCCCATCCATCTTTCCTGGTCCTGGCCACATTTTTTTATAGCTTGATCAAGGTATAATTTACATTCCACGAGATTCACCCACTGAAAGTATACAATTCAATAATTTTTATTAAATGTATAGAATGGGGCAACCATCATCACAATCCAGTTTCAGAACTTTTCCATCACATCCAAAATTTCTCTCAAATCCACTCACTTGTAGTCACTCCCCAGTCCCAACCCCCGCCCCCCCCCCACCCCCAGTCCCAGGCAACTACCGACCTTTCTGTCTCTATGGAGTTACCTTTTCTCAACATTTCATATAAATGCAGTTGTATATGGTATGGGCCTTTGTATCTGGCTTCTTTCACTTAGTATTATGTTTCTAAGGTTCATTCATGTTGTAGAATGTATCAGTATTTTGTTCTTGTTTATTGCTGATAGTAATCCTTTATATGGATATATAACATTTTGTTTATCCATTCACCAGTAATGGACATGTGGATAGTGTCTAGAATTTAATTATTATAAATAATGATACTACAAATATTTCCATAAAAGTTTCTCTGTGGGCGTGTTTTTTATTCTCCCGGGTGGATCCCTAGAAGTGAAGTTGCTGGGTCATATCATATGGTCGGTTCATGTACACAGTTTCAAGAAACCTGTCAAACTCCCTTCCAAATGGCTCCACCACTTTATATCCCACCAGCAATGTATGAGGATTCATTTCCCCACATCTTCACTAAATCTTGGTATTATCTGTCTTTTATTACAGCCATTATAAATGGTGTGTAGTGGTATCTTATTGTAGTTTTAACTTGCATTTTCCTAATGATTAATGATGCTGAGTATCTTTTCCTGTAGTTATTAGCCATTCTTATATCTTCTTTCATGGAATGTTTAGTTAAATCTTTTGCCATTTTTAAGTTAGGTTGTTCATCACATATGTAATTTGAAAATATTTTCTCCAAGTCTATGGTTTGTCTTTTTGAGAAAAAATATTTTTATTCTATAATATTCATTGAAAAAATACTGGAAAAATATGTATTAATACTTCAACAGTGGTTATCCTGAGGTGATTGAAATTTTAGGTAGTAAACATTTTACTTTTCATGTAAAATATTTCTATAAGTTCTTTATTTAATAGATATTCTTTTAAAAATTACTTTATTGTTGTTCAATTACAGTTGTCTGCATTTTCTCCCCACCACTCCCCACCACTGCCCCCCACCCCAGCGAAACCCACCTCCCTCCCTTGCTTCCACCCTCCCCCTTGGTTTTGTCCATGTGTCCTTTATAGCAGTTCCTGAAAACCCTTCTCCCCACTGTCCCCTCCCCCCTCCCCTCTGGCTATTGTTAGATTGTTCTTAATTTCACTGTCTCTGGTTATATTTTGTTTGCTTTTTTCTTTTGTTGATTATGTTTTAAAAAAACACCTAAGAATATCCCCCCAATATGGATATTCTTAAGTGTTTTTTTAAAACATCTTATTAATAAAGTATTTACTCGTCTTCCCTCTGTCGAACCCGCAGTCAACCACTTTCTCCAGGTTGCCTGGGGAGGTATAGGACAACAACATATAGGCAGATGAGACATGGGAGAAAGAGGTACGGGAGGTGGAGACAGCCTCTTCACATGGTAAAGAGGATGAGAAAGACCACAGTCAGGCAAAAGAGCCCCATGGCCTCTGAGAGGGCGAAGCCCAGAGTGGCGTAGGAAGAGAGCTGTTGCTTCAGAGAAGGGTTCCTGGCATCAGCAATGATGAGGCTCCCAAACACAGTCCCAATTCCAGCCTCAGAGCCAGCCACCCCTATGTGGCAACCCCAATGAACTTGGCTGCTGTGTCGATGTCCCTTGAAATGGTGTTGGTTTGGAAGCTGCAGCTAGAAATAAGTAAAGTCGGGCAGGGGACATGGGGCCGCCAAACTGCGGAGGCTCCCATCTGTCAGTGTCTCTGGTCGTTTCAGCACCACTGCAGACAGTGACGGGCTCAGCAGCTAGAAGACTAGGAGAAAATGTTTACAAATCACATAGACAAATAACTTGTATCCAGAATATGTAAGGAACTCTTAGAACTCAACAGTAAGAAAATAAGCTCAATGTTTAAAACGGGGGAGAATATTTGAATAGACATGTCACCAAAGAGAATATAAAGATGACAAATAAGCACATATGAAGATGGTCAACATCATTAGCCATTAGGATATGCAGATTACCACCACCATGTCCTCATGTTGAGTGAAAGAAACCTGTCTGAAAAGGTCACATCCTGTGTGATTCCATTTACATGATATGCTGGAAAAGCCAAAACTCTAGTGATGGGAACAACTCAGTGGTTTATAGTGGGTAGCCATGGGACAGGATGTATCTAGAAAGGGATAATATGAAGGAATTTTTGGGGTGTGTTGGAACTGTTCTGTATGTTGGTTGTGGTGGTGCTCACGCAAATATCTGTATGTGGTGAAAGTCATGTAACTGTACAATAAAATTTAAAAACTGCATTTTGTGCCCTTGCCTGTGTGGCTCAGTTGGTTGGACCATCCTTCCATACACCAAAAGTTTGGGAGTTCGATTCCCTGTCAGGTCACATACCTAAGTTGCAGGTTGGATCCCAGGTCTGCACGTATAGGAGGCAACCAATCAATGTTTCTCTCTCTCTCTCTCTAAAAAAATTAATAAACATATCCTCCGATGAGGATTCTTAAAAATAATAATTTGCCCACTTAAAAAATGTGTGTCTTCTGTAATAACTAAACTCTTTCTCTATTAAGAATATTAACCCTTTGGCTTTTATTTCCATATATTTTCAAGTTTTTTCCTTCCTATTTTTGTTTGTTGCAAATTTGGGGATAAAAGCAGTTTTATTTTATTTTATTTTTTAGACGAGTTCATTTATTTATTTTTAGAGAGACAGGAAGGGAGGGAGAAAGAGAGGAAGAGAGAAACATAGATGTGTGAGAGAAACAGATTGGTTGCCTCTTGCACACCCTGAACTGGGGACCTGGCCCACAACCCAGGCATGTGCCCTGACTGGGAATCAAACCAGTGACCCTTCGGTTCGCAGGCCAGCACTCAGTCCACTGAGCCATACCAGCCAGAGCTCAAATATTGACTACCAAAAAAAGATAACAGTAATTATATATTTTATACTTTTGATAACTTTTGACAACAAGCTAGAAATTAAATTACTAAAAATATCAATATGAGGGATAGGAGGAAGTGTCCTGTGATGCCAATGAATCTGTTCTTGTTAGTAAAGTGATACATAAAAACAATCTAACAATAGCCAGAGGGGAGGGGGGAGGGGACAGTGGGGAGAAGGGTTTTCAGGAACTACTATAAAGGACACATGGACAAAACCAAGGGGGAGGGTGGAAGCAAGGGAGGGAGGTGGGTTTGGCTGGGGTGGGGTAGAGGAGTGGGGAGAAAATGCAGACAACTGTAATTGAACAACAATAAAACAATTTCAAAGTAAATAAATAAAAAGTAGACAACAGAGATACTGATAAACTAGTTATTCATAGGAAAAGTGTAGGTTTCAGTTTGTTAAGAATTCTACATAAACATTAAAACAATAGGAATAGAAAATGTAACTTCCAAGCCTTTGAGAGGAAAAAAAGGAATAAAAACCCCTAAACCAATCCTGGAAGTGAAACAAATGTACACATTGTCAACATGAGAAACGTCCAAACCTGTAAAGATTTTTACGAGTTTAATTGAGCCAAACATGACAATTGCCAGGAAGCAAAATTTCAACAAATTGAGAAAATGCTCCAGAAAATGGGAGTTTTACCACTTATTTTATACATCAGAATCAAAGGGGAAGATGTTACATGAAATCCACTAGTGATAGATTTGGGAGGTGGGAGAAAGCAAAGATGGAAAACATCTGGATAAAAAGTAAAATGAATAGACACATATATCTTTTACTTAGGTTGAGTACCGAATAGTTAACATTCAACAATTAACATGATAACAATAACAATGAAGGGATTTGTGGTCTCCCCTCTCCTGTGGCGGTAGTGCTTTGGAGGAGGGGATAGGAAAAGAAGATTACTTTGTTTTTCCGAAAGTATGTTATCCTGGATGCAAAAACAGGACATGCTCAGTTAAAGTGAAGATTAACCTTTGTTAGGGAAAAATACTGCCGTAGGATGTGACTACCTGCCAAGATCTGCTTTTAGTTAGGAAGTTTTAATTTCAGACCGTCCTATGTGGTTACTTACATTAAATGAATTTGTAAGGCCCACCATGCTGGTCTCCCTGAGCTTGTCAGGTTTAGTATGTGGCCCCTTTTTTGTCCACAATATATATTGATGTTTCGTTCTGAAAAAAGATATCTAAAAGGGAAGGAATGAGGGTAGGAGGTGGGGTTGGGTGGTGTGGGGGAAAGTGGTGGCGGGAAAATGGAGACAACTGTACTTGAACAACAATTAAAAAAGAACATAAAAATAAAAATGTTTAAAGTTATATTGATATATAGGTGGCTTAAAATTAGAAGTTACACTACTAATTAAATCAAATTATTATGCTAATTAGATTAAAAGGTCATTAGGCCTTCATTTTTTCGGTAATTTATGGAATAAAAACTTGTAATGTCATAACAAGATGCATGCAGAAATACTATGTAAAACTCTGTAGAAAATAATTTCACTTTTATGTGAAATATAAATTATATATGCATAAAATGAAATGCACCTAAATTTTTAAATGTATAATTTTATATGAGGGATAAAGTAAATGATTTTATCTATTTAAATTTTTCTGAACTTTGCAAATGAATGATGTGTTGACTTTCCAATCAGAATAAACCCTATTTTTAAAAATCTATTAAAAATTTAAAGAAGTAGGCAGTCACTTTGAGAGTAACTATATGGGACATTTTTATAATATGAGGGTAAATAATGAATTGAGGCAATGAAATATGTGATATGATTTCAATTGTATAAATGGAAAAAATGTGATTGTGTATAAATTTGCTTACAAATGTACGTAAATGTACCTTATAAAATGAGTGATAAATATATGGATTGTGCTGATGCTCACTGGGCATTCTGTATCCATGCTCATATGTATTAGATATAATTCATTGCATGTAAATATAGTCTGAAGTTATGCAAATCAAGCCAATATTATTGGATATATTTCTAGAAAGTCATTAAGATTTGAAATATTTATTTTGTTTCTGTAGTCTTGAACTTTTCACTATAATCAAGTATTACATTTCTATTTAAAAATGGTGAAACATGCATTCACAAGTTATTGTTACTGGAAAAACTTCGTATTATATAATAATACGGGTCAGAAGTGGAAAAGTATGATCCAAAATGATATGTACAAGCAAACACAATTTCACAGAAATATATGTAACTATGAACAGGGAGCCTGGCTGGTATGTCTCAGTGCCTTGAACGCTGGCCTGTGAACCCAAAGGTTGCTCATTAGATTCCAAAGCAGGGTACGTGCCTGGGTCGCACCAGGTCCCCAGCTGGGTCTGTGCCAAAGGCAACCAATTTTGTGAGAGCAACTGATAGATATATCTCTCACATATTGATGTTTTTGTCTCTCTCCCTCCTTTCTCCCCTCTCTAAAAATAAATAAAATCTTGTATGTATACACACACACACACACACACACACACACGGTGATTTAGAAATACATAAACGTAAACAAAGAAATGAGAAATTATTGCTAGGCTGTTGGGTTTGTTTGCCATTTATTTCTACAACATAGCTCCTTGTTTTCTGAAAAACTTGCAAGCAGTGTGGATGACTTTTCTAATGGTACAACAAAACACTATTTCTGAAATTAAAGTAAAAGAAATAAGAACCGTGGGTGAGTATGGTATGGGACACACTAATGGACCGATAGGGATCTTGTGACTAGTCCTCTGAGGACTTGTCCCAAATAGTTACTTCTCACTTAGCACAGCTGGCCTCAGGCACCGGTTCTCAGAATCCAATGGAGGGCTTGTTAAAACATAGGCTGGGAGGCCCATCACCACAGAGGGTCTGGAGTGAGGGGTCTCAGCATTTGCATTTCTAAAAAGTTCCCATTGTTGCAGATGCATCCCAGGACCACACTTAACGCCACCCCTAGCCCAGAAGGTGAGTGAAGCCCTGCCCCTCACAGCTTGGTGCCTGTGGATGCCCCCCTCTAGGCCTTTAGCTTCCAGCATTTCCTGACAGCACAGGAAAATTGCAGGATCTAACGTGGAGTTAACTAGGGCCTATTCACAAAGCCTAGGTCAAGTAGACATGGAATTCTAGAATTGATGTCTGATGAGAGTTGGCAGTTTAGATTGATTTGACTCAGAGAAGAAAGGCAAGTCCTGCTGCAGTGAGCACGTTTCTGGCAAACCCGCAAGCCCTGCAGCAGGCAGCCTCCTTTCCAGAAGCTTTTGGCTCCAGAGCATTTTTTTCCCCCAAAGTCCAAGGATGGGAAAAGAGACCATGTAGATGGGGGTGGGGTGAGGAAATGTGGGTTTGTTGGTATTTCTGGAGCAACACTGTCACCAAGAGGAAGCTCTGACAAAGTGGCAGGCCATGTGGGCGAACAGGATGAGCCTGATACCAGAAAGAAAGGCGTGCTTTGTTACAGCTGAAAATCCAGACGTCCTGAGAAAAGGCTCCAAGGAGGCAAGCTGTCGATGATCCCACTGACTGTAGATAGGACAACTGGAGCATCAACAAGGATTGTAATTGCAATAGCATGAAACACATTAAATATAAACATGCTTACAGTTCACAAGCTCAGGATGATATGAATAAAGACAGGTCATTAGTCGCCTTGGGAAAGATGTTTCAGAAACAATTCTTTATATTGAAAACTGGTAAATACAGGGAAGAATCAAGCATTTATCCTGTTTTTCTTATACAAGCCAAAGAGTTGGCCAGGGTAAGTTCTCCTTTATAAATATATTAGGGCTAAGAAATGAAAAAGGAAGGAGAGATCAGAACATTCCATTTTCTCATCCCCTTGTGAATAAATGGATCCAATGCTCACCAATGACTGATGGTGTCAGTAAGAGGGAGACAACCAACAGTATGTGCCTAATTATATTAAAAATCAGGGTAATGTGAAAGTTGAATGGATATTTGACAACATTTAGGAATTATTATTTTTTAGTTGAAAAATGGTATTGAGGTTAGATTTTCTAACGAGTCCTTATCTTTCAGAAATATATACTTACATACTCTAGATGAAAATAATATATTGGGATTTGCTTTGAAATAGCTGAAGGGTGCCTAGTGGGTGGGATGTGGATGAAATAAGATTGGCCACAAGTTCATAAAGGTTGGAGCTGGGTGATGAGTAAGGAATGTTGATTATTGTGCTCTTCTTTCCATTTTTGTGTACATTTCTAATTTGCCATAATAAAAAGTGAAAACAAAATTTGATTACTGGAATTAGGCTTTTTAAATGCACAGTGCCCTTAATTCAGAGAGAGCCTTGAACACACACTTGGAACATACTCCAATTCTATAATTTGTATACCTAGAGCTTTTGTAAAATGTATCTTGAAGTTTTAGACGTCCTCATTTTACACAATCCTGAGTCATGTCACCACTTGTGAGTCATTTCCCAAACCCATGGCACCCACTTACTGTTAAGAAAATAGCAGTTAAGTCCATGTTTAGCTTTTCTTTTTCTAGTAAAGACAGACTTGAATTAGTGTGGTGCTGCATTTTATACACACTTAGAATTTGGAATTAGGTTTTATTCTTAGGGTGCTGGTAAACACAAGCAGAGGTTCTCAACTTGCCCTGAACCATTTCATAGTTGATGGTACATGTAAGAAATTCATGTTGCCCTGGCCTGTGTGGCTCAGTTGGTTGAAGCATCGTCCCATAAACCTAAAGGTCGTGGGTTCGATTCCCAGTCAGGACACATGCCTAGGTTGCAGGTTCGGTCACTGGTCAGAGTACACAAGAGAAGCAACAATCAATGTTTCTCTCTCACATTGATGTGTCTCCCTCCCTTCTCCTCTTTCTTAAAATCAATAAGCATGTCCTTGGTGATGGTTAAAGAAAGAGAAATATTCATGTTTCATCAACCACTTGTGAGAAATGAAGCTTCTGTCCTCAGTCAGCAGTGCCTCAAAACCTTTCAATGAATTTCTGCCAAATAGAAGACACACTCCTTCTTTTAACCTGCAAGGCTACCTACTTTCTCCAGCCTCATCTCTCATCACTTCTCCCTTGTACTATATACTCCAATAATAACTGCAATCACAATAGCCAGCACTTATCAAGTGTTTATTATCTGCAAGGCACTCAACGTTCTAAATACTTTCCACATATTAATGTATTAATCCTCACAACAACCCATGAGTTAGCTACTATCATCCCCATTTTCCGGATGAAGAAACTAATACATAGAGAGGTTGAGTAACTTGCTCAGAATCACACAGGAAGTAAGGGGCAGAAATGAGATGTGAATGTAAGCTATCTGGCCCCAGAAGCAATTTTCAGTTCTCCCAAAAATGACATAGAATTCTAAGTCGCCATGCATTTGGCCACAGTTCATCTTTGGCTTGGAACTGCAGGCAAAAAGTTACTCATTTTTTTAAAAGGCATTGCTTACATGTCCCTTCTCTCTGTAGCAGTTCTGGTGTTTCCCTCTTTTTGTTTTCTAAAACAAACCTAAACAAATATGATTTAAAACCTCATGGCTAGCAGTATCGGCTCAAGTCACACTCTCAATATAATTTTGCGTCCATAAAATTATATTTCTACTCTGGAAGATTTCAAACATATAGAAAAGGAGAGAGAATAATGCAATAAATCTCCATGTATGCATTACTCCACTGCAACAGTTATCAATTCACATCCAATCTTGTTTTATTTATAGTTTCCACCCTTTCCCCCATCTCCACTGGATTATTCTGAAACAAACCAGCTATCATATCATTTTGTCCATAGATATTTCAAGATGGTCCTGTAAACAATAACTCTTTTAAACAAGTTAGCTATACATCATTATCATATCGCAAAAATTCAACAATAGTTCTTTAATATCATCAATTATCTGGTCAGTTACTTTTTCTCTTTGTATTTTCCAGTTTTCAGAACAATGCGCTGGTTCACTAGCATCCTCCAAAGGCAACCAATGATGTCTTTTAGCCTCATCATCATCTCGTGCCTAGTTGATGTATTTCAATTCATTGAAGTTATTACTTTAAAAAAACGTTTATTTGTCAATTTTAGAGAGAAAGAGGAAGGGAGAGAGAGAGAGAGACATTGATTTGTTGTTCCATTTATTTATGTAGTCATTGGTTAAGTCTTGCCCACAGTCTTGGTGTATTGGGACAACTCTCTAACCAACTGAATAACCCAGCCAGGGCCTGAAGTTATTCTTTTTGATGTTCAAATTGCTCCATCTTTGGTGAGTGGAAGCCTTTTAAACCTGCTTGATGTGATCCCAGTAATATTCAATAACTTTCTTGCTTTGGAGTATGACAAGACTTCTGAAATATAATGTAATTCTGTAACATGATTATTATATTATATTTAATGGTTCCCAATACAATAATAGTATATTATATTCAGAGAAATCTAGCTTCTCTCCCTGTCTCCTCCCCTCTTCCCTCCTCTCATAGGAAATCATTTTATCTTCCTTTTTTAATTGACTTTCTTGAAAATAGCTGTTTATACATGTTTTGGTTTATCCTTCCATTAAAAATTTTTAGACAGCTAGATGTTTGAAACATAAATTTAAAAAGTAACTTCCCGGCAGTGGAATTCTTGGATTAAAATGTGTAGAAATTGGGTGGGCTCTCTCCAAAGCATGCCCACGTCTTTCTTCCCTCTCAGGTGTGCATTTTTACTTTTCTCTCCTAAAGTCTAAGGGTCCCCAGGAGACTTGCAACCAGGTGAGCTATGGGCAGCTCATCCCTGAAGCTGTCTCCAAGGCCCCCTTTTCTCCGACTTTTTAGTAAGCTAACAGCAGCTCCGCCATGGCTCACTCCTTTCCTGGAATGTTTCTAGAGAGTCAAAGCAGAGCATGCCCTAGGCTCTCTCCTGTTGCTTCTTCTACCGTAAGCCCTTCTTTTGTTGTACTGTTGCTTCTTTTGTCTCTCCTATTGTTTCTTCTACCATAAGCCCTTCCTTTGTTTCACTAAGATGCTTAGGGCAAGGTTTGGGCAAAGGGTACAGAGGTTCCATGTTCTCTTTTAGCATGCCACTCTCCCCAAATCTCCTGGTGTTCACCAACAGAAGCTCTCTGAACCTCATCCTTTTTTTTTTTTTTTTTAATGGAGGCTTTATTACAGAGGCATAGCTGATTACCGTAAATCATGGCCTTCGGTGATTGAATTCCATCTCCAGCCCCTCTTCCTTTCCCAGAGGCCAGGGGGTGGTACTGAAAATTGTAATCCTCTAATCACTTGGTTGGTTTCCCTGGCAACCAGCCCCAATCCTTAGGTGACTTGCAAAGTGACCTCATTAACATAATAAGAGACACCTTTATCACTCCCATCACTTGGGAAATTCCAAGGGTTTTGGGAACTGTGAGCCAGGAACTGTGGACAAAGACCAAATATAAATATAAATCACAATATCACACCCTTTGTCTTTCAACTGTTGCAGCTATTTCCCCCAGCTTAACACTTGTCTATTGAATTTGTTTTTGGGTACATTTAGTTGTTTAGTGTTTTTCAACTATATCTTGTATATCTTAAACTATGCATTTTGCTCTGAGATCTGGTTTAGCTAAATCTGACATGTTTTGATATGTGATGTTTTCATAACCATTTTTTTCAATATTATTACTCTAGATGTTCTTCAGATTTTGGTTTATTTGTACATTGATGCAAGAGTTGCTTAAGAGAGATGTTAGAATTTTTTTTCAAAGCTATTGCAGTTTTGTATTGCAGTTTGTTTTTAAAATCCAGGTTTATTACATCATGGCCAGAGAATGTAATGTATATCCATCCTTCCTTGGAATTTATTGACATTTTCTTTGTGGCCTAGTATTAGGGTCAATGGTTATTAATTTACCATGGTTACTGACTAAAAAGATGCATTCATGGTTATAAGAGAATAAGCTTGCTGGAGCTTTATTAATTATACTATTTGTGCTGTATCTACTGGGTCCATCCTAGTCTGACAAAGATAAGTAAGTGGGCTGCTGCTGCGTTTCTGTTTATTTCTTGCATTTCCTGGAGGTTATATTTTTGCTTCTTGCCACTCTAGTATTTAGTACATTCAGGTTTATGACATTATAGCGTTATCATGAACTGTTCTCTATAGCACTGTACGTGCTTGTGGAGTCATTCTGGGTCTCCAGTGCTAAATGTTGAACGATGTCATACTTTTGTGTTCTGAGCATTTGACATGTTTTCAGTTGGTGTTTATTTATTTGTGCACTCCTTTTCTTTGGGCTTCCAAGACTCCAACTACTACAACTATAAACATATTAAATGCTGGAAATTAGTTTTGCAAGGATTCATGAGAATATGTAGTAAGATCGGAAATATTATTTCATCATCCACCCACTCATTGGGAATTCAGTCACTTCCAAAGCTGATGGCTTACAGCAGCAGCATCGGGAAATCACCCGCATTCGTGTGACCCTTAGTTTAGAGTACTTCATTCCCTGACCATTTAGAATGCTGGTTGTCCTTTTTTCAGCACTTACTCGGGCCAAGCATTGTGAAAAAGCACTTTAATTCCATTAAATTATTGAATCTATTGAACAATTATCATCATAATTTTTCCAGATGATAAAACCAAGACTTAGAAAATTAATTTCACCAAGGGTAAACATTCATTTCAAGCACTCTTCAAATATTCATTAAAGAGCAGCATGGTTTGTACCAATAAGAGTTTCAGAGTCAGAAATCCAATCCAGCATGAACTTCAAAGTGCCTTACTCCAAAGCCCATGTACCCGACTGATGTCCAACATGCCTCCCTTTCATGTCCCTTCCAAAAGACAAGCTTTGATCACAGCCACCAGATACGGGTGCCTCTGTTGGCATGAGCTGTTAGGTTCTTTCCATGTAGAGTTGCCTTCTGCTCACACATCAACCTCTGGTCTCGTCAGCTGTGGCCAAGGTAGCAGGAAAGTTCTCAACAAACAAGGAGAGAGCAATTGTAATCTGAACCATAAGCATCAAATGGGAACCCCTTCCTCCCAGGGAACAATGTAATTGGCAGCCATTTCAAGGTTTCTGGAATCTGGTACGGAGCTTGTGCAAAGAGCATGGCAGGCCTGAGACTTGTCCTAGAAAGGCCTGCTTGCAAAGTTGGCCCTTGGTTATTGCTATGGACTGAATTGTGTTCCCCGACATCCCAGTTTATATGCTAAAGCCCTAACCCCCTGAAGCAACTATATGTGAAGATGAGGTCTTTAAGGAGGTAGTTAAAGTTAAATAAGGTCAGAAGTGTGAGGCCCTAATCCAATAGGACCCGTGTCCTTATATGGAGAAGAACCCAGAAATTGCTCTTTCCCCTGCACCAGAGAGGGAAGACCATGAGAGGACATAGTGTGAAAGCAGCCATCTACAAACCAGAGAGACAGTCCTCACCAGAAATCAACCCTGGTGGCACCTTGATGTTGGATCCTAACCTCCAGAACTGTGAGAAAACAAATGTGTGTTGTTTAAGCCACCCAGCCGGTGCTGTCTTGTATGGCAGCCTGAGCATCTGGGAACTCAGATTTTGGGAGGGATTCCCGCCCCTCTCTAAATAATGTGTGGCTCACTGGGCCTAAATTGTACAAACACTGTGGTTTATGCTGAACACCTGCCTACCTTCTGCGAATCTGGCACTTTGGTACACGCTAGCCAGAGGGTGACTATGGGACTGGCCTCTGATAAAAGTCTTAGACTCTTTGGCTCAGGTGGTTTTTCCTTTTCTGATGTGTTGCCACAGTTCACTGCTGGAGGAATTAAGCATGGCCTGTGTGACTCCCCTGGGGGAGGAGTCATACAACCTTGTTCCTGGCTCCCTGCAGACTTCCCCCAGGGGCCTTTTCCGTTTGGTGACTGTGCTATGTGTCCTTTCACTGTAATAAGTCATAGCTGTGAGTATGACTATGTGGAGTCTAGAGTCTTCAAAGCAAGTCATCAAAACTGGGGGTGGTCTTTAGGAAGTCTGGAATCAAGGTAGCCTGTCGGCAGGGCCATGCTCCCTCTGAAGGCCCTACGTCCTTTCTTGCCTCTTCCAGCTTTAGGTGGTTGCCAGCGATCCTTGGTGGTCCATAGCTGGCAGATACGTCACTCTAATTTCTGCCCCCATCATCACATGGCATTCTCCCTGTGGGTGCCTCTGTTTCTTCTCATAAGGGTGCTAGTGAGTGGGTTTAGAGTCCACCATGATCATTTTAATTTACATCTTAATTACATCTGCAAAAAACTGATATCCAAATAAGATCACATTCACAGGTACCAGGAGTTAAGACTTGAATATATCTTTTTGAGGGAACATACTTCAACCCACAACACCTTGTCTTAGCTGTACCAAGATGTCTCAATGTTCGATAATGATTTTGACAATTACTTCTAATTTTCACTGAGCACTTACCATGTTACAGGCACTATGCTAAGTACTTTATGTGTATAATTTTATGTGACTCTCTTTACACTATACCCAGTATTATTTTTTTTTTAGTGAGAGAAAGAGAGAGAGAAGGAAGCTTTGATACCTTTCAAGTTACAGGTTGTCATGTCCCCAAATTCTGTTTGTTAGAAGTGAGTCACTAAGTCTAGTGCACTCTCAAGGGGAGGGGAATTAAGCACTGTCTCTTGAATGGAGGAGTACCAAAGAATTTACAGACGTATTTTAAACGCAGTACACTAATATATTACAAGCTAATGCTCTTCAATCACTTGTTTCAAAATTTACTCTTAGAGACAGAGGAAGGAGAAAGGGAGAGAACCATCAATGTGACTCGCACGCCCCCAACTGGGCATTGGCCAGCAAGCCAGGCTTGTGCCTGGACTGGGAGTTGAACTGAGTGGTTCGTAGGCCTGCGCTCAATCCACTGAGCCATACCAGCCCGGGCTTCAATAATTCCTTAAAGTAAGACCCTACGGAACCTAGTATACTTTGTACCAAGCCACAAGCAAGCAACAGTATCCCTGCTCTGGTTCCTGGGTCTCAAGGGGCCCCATGCTTTGGCTTGCCTTCCTCAAAGTGGTCTAAAACTCCCTCTAGTGGCTGGGACTGGCTGGGGCCAGAAGTTCATTTGAGTGAGGTGCCCTGTGTCTGGACCAGGGCCCAAGTGGGTCCTGATTCCCACTTTTTGTTTTTTAAAGGTGTTTTCTTCACCCTATGAATGGGGTCAGACAGATTCCCTGATGAACTCTGGCACTTATTATCCCTATGAGGCTGTCCCAGGGCTCCGTGGCAGCTCCAGGGGATCTGACCTAGCAAATGGATCACTTCTGCTGGCTAGTGTGGCTTTCTTTCACCAGATCTCATGAGATTGGGCCATCAGTGTGGAGGTGACATGCTCATTCATATTGTTTACAGGCCGTGTTCAAAGCCCTGGGTGTGAACAATCCACTGCCAATCCTTGGGCTTGCACTGTGAGCATAGGCCCATGTATCAGCTCTCACTTGTCAGTATTCCAACTGTGAGGCCACCTCAAGTCTAGAGCACTCAACACTGGCAGAGGTGGTGGGCAGGTGCTTTCGTGTGTCCTTTGCCACTAGTACCCAGGGCAAGTCATTCCCTCCACAGGCTCTGCATTGGGTATGAGGCGGTCTCTGGGCCATGTCTACCTCCTCTAAGGACTTTCAAGACTATTGCTCCACAACTCCAATGGGGTCTCTGGGTTCTTCAATGTGGGGGAGTCATGCACCCCCAGGTCAGTCTCAAGTTATGCCAGATAAGGAACAGACTTTCTTTTTACATTCTCTTCTCTTTCTGCCAGGGGCCCCTTGCTTCCTCCTTACTGGTGGTTGTGTGTGGAAAGCAAGGGTGCAGTCAAGCTCGCAATTCTAGGAATGCAGTGATTACTGTTTAAATTCCAGAGAAGACACACTTGGAAGATATGTTTTTCTATATTTATGCTATAAAATTCCAAACAGGAGGCAGGAGGAAAGGGACAGTGGTGGTGCTTGGCAGGGAGAGGGATTGAGGGGGCAGGTAGTAAGTGAATGTTAACACTTTTTAAATTAATTTTTTTTTCTAAGTACATTTGGTATACAATAGCATATTACTTTCAGGTGTACAATACAGCAATTTGACATGTACACAGCTCAAAATGCAATCATCCCACAAAGTCTGTCTAATTCTTGTCACTGTGAAAATGAGAAAGAGAGAGGGATCTGTTGTTCCACTAACTCCTGCATTCGTTGGTTGAGTCTTGTATGTGCCCTGACTGGGGATCAAACCCACAACCTTGACATATCGGGACAACACTCTACCCAACTGAGCTACTTGGCCAGGGCCTCAACCTGGATTCTTTAAAAGCCTCTAAGTTAGTTTCTGAAAGATGAATCTTTTTAAGTCTAGCACACTTAATGTATTAGAAGTTCAATTTCCTCATTTTCTTGAAATTTTAGGAATATTTGTATAAGTGCTTATTTCTCTGTATGTGCCAATCAGAACAGAGCTCTTCTAATTTAAGAGACTTCACACAATAATTTGTTAAAGCCTTCTGGAGACAGGAAAACATTACACACTCACACAGCATACTGAATGACAGACACAGAGAGAGCTTAAAGCTTCAATTTTCTACACTGTTAGCCCCAGGGCAAGAGCTGAAAGCAGTGCAGACTAACACACCAGTTGCCCTCTTGTCTCTCGCTCATCCATTCATTCATTCATTCATTCACAGAGCTCACCAAACTGTCAGATCATAAGCCAAAACCCCAATCGTTGCTGCCACCAATGGGCAATAACTTGGCTATAAACCAACAAAAAACGAACATTTAACACACAGCTAGACCGGCAGTGTGGCCTGGCCTTGGCTGTATATTTTCCCTTATTTGACCCATGTGAGAAGAAGGCTGATATGCACTAAAAAGTTTTTTCTGCAGTTTGGTTATTGACCACTGGTGCAATAACCTTTCTAAAACTCCACACCTACCTCTTTGCACTCCTGCTCAAGAACCCACTATGGCTCCCTCCTGTTACCATGTGAATCCAGCCAATTGTCTCCTCAGCTTCCACGCCAGCCCCTGTCATCTGTCTGAATATGAATTGAAGCCAGGGTGCTTACTGTGTGTCTAACAATCATCACAAGCGAGGCCAGGGGTGACCTCCGCTCTGAGTCTGTATCACAGGATGGATTTTAAGGATGACTGGGAATGTCGGTTTCCTGAGGGCAGAGGTTTTGCCTATTTTGTTCACTATTATGTCCTGACACAGTGCCTGGCACACTGTAGAGACTCAGTCAATATATGTCAGAAGAATAAATAAAATGACTCCTGACCCCTCAACTGATTTTGGAGGGAACAGGCACAGGATGATGGTGAGGTGACTGACTCAGGGCCATGGGTTGAGTAATGGAGGGACCAGGGTTTTACCTGGGTCCCCAGTTACTTAGCAAGTGGCATATGTGTTTCTTTTCACAGCCCCTTTCCTCGTGCCTTTCCTGGCACCACCCAGACCCCTGTCAAGGAAGCACTTGCTGGGCAACTGTCAGCTCTACAGGGTTGGCCCCAACTTTGGAGAGCCACCTTTCCCAAGGTTACGCCCTGCCTGGGCCATCCCACATGGTGACTGAGCTGGGAAGAGGTATGAAGCTGGGCATTTTCTCCCAACAGGCCTGTGCTCTGTCTGACCGGCAGTGCTTGCTTCAGAGCTGACCACTAGGTCACCAAGGTTTTGTGGGGCCTGCATCACAGTTCAACTGTGCCCCACTTGGGATAACACAGACTAGGATGTGGACTCCAATGTGGAATTGACACCATGAGGGTATTAATGGTAAAATAATTAATGGAAGCTCAGATTCAAGGTCAGGACTGAGGGTCCTCAAGGTTGGAAAGGAGCAAAAGGGCTCCTTGATAATTAACAGAATCCCAAAATTCAAGGTCAGGTCAGAAAGCTATATAGGTGGTAGAACATCATAGAGAGACCGTGGTTGGAGAACTGACCAATGGTACACTAGTGGGATAATAGTTAACTAAGGCCCAGCTTCAAGCTCAGACCAGAGAGGCTCTTAATGAAGAAGTAAAAAACACAGATTCCAAGTGAGACAAAAAAAATGTGGCACAGTTAATGGCAGCCCGGATTTGAGGCAAGACTAGAGTGGCACTGATGGCAGAATGGTTAAGAGTTCCAGATCTGATGTTTAACCAGAGGCACAGAGATGATGGACAAATTAACAGAAGCCCAAATTTGACCAATAAGATTTTTACCATATGCTCATTATTTATTTCCCCTTAGGTTGTAAATCAAGAAAAGGTAACATGAAGATGATTTTAAAACAGGATGTCAACTCTGCCACCTCAGAATTAATTTCACAATGAGAAAACCCCCGGAGTCATGTATAACAACATCCATAATCAGCCATCCTGAATCCAGACTCAATAAAGAACAAGAAGAGTGTGAAGAAAAGAAAGTGTTAAGAGATAAATGAAGTTCTCCCAAATGATCTTGCCTGTACACTGACCTTTGTTGAAACTGAGCATCTTTTTGGTGTTGCATACTGGGCAGAAGAGTTAACAGAGCAGGCCTACTGCCGTCCTTGGAAAGGTCTGCTGCAAGGTCGGCCCTTAGCTGGCATCTGGAAACTTAGACTTCAGAAGGGTTCTCGCCATTCTCTCGCTATTATTCATACAAGCACTGTGGTTTATGCTGAACTCTTGCTTCCCTTTTGGGAGTCTGGAAGTTGTGTATGTGTCTGGGAGGGGCTGCCTAGGTGACTGGCCACCAACGGAAACCCTGTATGCTGAGTCTCTTACGGAGCTTCCCTGGTTGGCAGTTTCCCATGTGTTGTCACAACCCAGGACTGGGGAAATTAAGTCTGTCCTGTGCAACTCCACTGGGACAGGATCCCTGGAAGTTTGTGTGTGGTCTCCCCTGGACTTCACCCCATGGGCGTTTTCCCCTTGCTGACTGATCTCTGTATCTTTTTGCTGGAGGAAATCATTGCCATGTGTACGCTGAGACTGAGAGCCCTTCTAGCAAATCCTCGAGTCTGGGTAGTCTTGAGGCCCTCCAACACACACATACGTGACCTTGGTGGTGAGCAGTCCAGCTCTCTGATGGCCCCATCTCATCACCATTTACCTGAAGGTCTCTCAGATGGGAGTACAGTAAGTCCTCACTTAACACTGTCAATAGGTTCTGTACTTTAAGTGAAATGACATATTATAAAACCAATTTTACCGTAAGCTAATTGATAGAAATAAGAGTTAAGTTGCTAAGGCATTTCATCAACATTATAACAAAAAGACATTGAAAAAATATTATTCAAGGACCTGCTGTACCAGGTAGAGATGCTTCTGGATGAAGTAACCACATGGTCAAACAACAGTGGCTTGAACAAACAGAAGGTTATTTTCCTCCCTCAGCAAGACTGCTGGTGTTAGTTCAGCAGCTCAACAATGTTGGGCCAGGTTGGAGTCTCTGTGACTCTGTGGACTGACGCCGAGGTCTCAAGGTGGTAGCCACACTTCCCACTGATGCATCTGGACATGGCAGCCTATGAAGGTGAAGGGAAGGGGGCAGCTGGACCAAGAGATTCTTTGACATTTCTGGCAACTTTGACACCGCCTGGTGACTCAGGTCATTGACAAGGGATTTTGGTGATCTATCCTGTCTATACCCCAAGCTTTCTCTCCTCATTCAGGGCTCCCCTTAAATATTGATCACTTGGTAGCCTCTGAGCAGTTTCAGGCCTTGACTTTGGGCCTTGAGTGGGCATGATAGGAGGTTTGGGGTTCCTCTGGGGGTGGAGAGAAGCCGCATCCCCTTCACTCCCAGCAGAAGCCACTAGCTCAGCTTTTGAGTCCATGGTTGCTCCCACACCGCTGTGTATTCCAAGTCCTCAGCTCCATGCTTGTGGATAACAGCCCGATGAAGACAGATGTGGGGCCCAGGCAGCAGCTGCCCTGGGGCTAGGGGGAGCCTGGGCCTCCCTGAGGCAGCAGAGCCCTGCAAACTCCTAGGATGAAACCTTGTGGTAGAAGCCAACATTCGCCACCTCAACTCCTCCACTGCCCCCATCATGCAGGTCCCCATCATGCTTGCTTCAACTACTGCAGGGTCTCCTGACTAGTCCTCCTGCATTCACCTTTGCCCCCCAGTATGTTCTCTTCAGAGCGCCCAGAGGAATCCTCTGCTCAAAACTGTTTGGTTACTCACCCCTCACTCAGATAAAAAGCCCAAGTTCTCACCACGGTCCACAAATGCCTCTAGGATCAGGCCTGGCCAACCTCATCACCTCCTGCACCAGCTTCTACAACCACCCTGCTGGCACACTCCAGCCTCAGTGCCTTTGCACTGCCTTTTCTCTCTGCCTGGAATGGTGTTCTTCCCCACACACTGCAGCTCCCTCTCACTGCATTCAGGTCTCTGTTTAAATTTCAGTCAGGAATGTCTTCCTGATCACGGCATCCAAAAAAGCCCAACCTCTGACTCCTGCAATAGTACCTCCTGTCCTTACTTTATTGGTCCCCACAACACTCATTTTTAGCTGACCTATTAAATATTTCTGTTACCTACCTGCTTCCATTAGAAAGCAAGCCCCAGGAGGGCAGGGATTGCCATCAACTTAGGTCACAGCTGTATCCCCAGAGACTAGAACAGTTCCTGGCACACAGCAGATACTCAGTGATGTCTGTCCAATGCGTGACCGTAAAACACTTAAAGTGTTGCCCACGACATGGCAGATATTCAGTAAATGGTTCTTGAATGAAGGAATAAATCAATACATGCATGCATTCCCATCTTGGGCCCTAGAGCTGCCCTCTCCACTATCCTGCCCCCAGCAGCCCTGGGAGCCAGCCATCGGCACAAGCACAGGAACTTTATTTACAAACACAAGGCTGGAGCGTGGGCCAGGTGGGAAGGTGGACGTGGCAGGGCCGGGAGGCTCCTACTTCTGCTCCCGCCTCCAGACGATGACCATGCCGCTGGCGTCACTGGAAGCCAGGAGGCTCTCATCACAGTTGAAGCTGACGTCCAGCACAGGGGCGCTGTGGCCCTGCAGCTTGTTGACTGCAGCCTTGGCCGCCCGCTCCACATCAAAGAAGTGTACGCACATATCCTCGCTGCCGGTCACTGCCCAGGTGAGAAGGAGAGGTCGTCAGGAGGTGTTGCACATGGTGATGTGAGGTCTCTGAGGGGACTCAGGTGTTGAGGGAGTCATATCCAAGGCGTGAGGTCCCAGCATGCCTGGGGAGGTCTATGGGGGGCCCTATCTAGATGGGAGGTTAACTAGCTGTTTTGGTTTTGTGTCTAGAAAGTGAGGTCTCTCAGCTCTTTGGGAGGTCTGTTTCTTATGCAGTGAGGTTCCTGGGCTGGTCGGGGCTCTGTGTTCAAAGGGAAAGGCAGTTGGGCTGTGACAGGTGTCAAGGACCAGGAAGTCAGGGCATCAAGGTGTCACGATATATGAGCCACACCAGCACCAGCCCCAGTGTCTGCCCCTCCCCAGTCACCCAGACACCTCAACCCTATAGGACTCACCCACACAAGCTCCCTGGCGGAAGGACATGAGGGGACAGAAGATGCTGCGAACAGGATGTGAGCTCTGCTCAATGGGGAAACTTCTCTTCAGCTGCAGGGTCCCCTCATTGTCCACCACCCTGAGGGGAGAATGAGAGCAGGTCAGGGCATGGCCTTAGCCCAGAGGGGAACGCTTGGTGCACTAGCCTGTGTCCCCACCCCTGCGCCTGAGTTTTTTTCAAGGTTCATGAAATCCAGTTTTCAGACAATGGTAGAAACCTGTAAAGCAGGGGCTGGTGGGTGGTTTAGTGACAGTTTGGACACTCTCTCTGTTGACATAAACAGGAAGCCTCTGCAGTGCAATTCACTAGTTTCTCTACCTAAGGGTCTCTAAGAGCTCTGGTGTTCAGATGTGCACAAAGAGAAGAAATGGCTGACCAGACTCTGGCACCCCTGTACTGTGGCTACCCCCCAGCTGTTCAACGGCATGAACCGAAGCTGCTGCAGGTCACCTGCAGCATGTCCATAACGTCATCTGGTGAGAAAAGTGCGATGTGGAAAAGGATGTGAAGGGAACCCACTTCTGTAAAATAATGACTCTCCCTTAGAAATGTGTGGGTGTGTGCACGTTGAGGACTGTGGGACAGGGAGCAAAGCATGGAACAGTACATACAAAGTTGTTATTATGCTTAACTATGGCAGGGGGTGGCCCATGTGGCAGGAATGAGGACGAGAGAAGGCAGAGGGTGGGGGAAAGAGGCAAGAAACTTAGGACTACACTTAAATTAAAAATTGTTAAGTGTGTGTGTGTATAAAATTTTTAAAAGGAGAAGAAAAATAAAATAGCAAAACGGCAAGCATCCTGCCAGGCAGCTGCTTTCAGACCCGGCTGGACAACACTTGGGGAACTTTTACTATACCAATGCCCAGCCTGCCCTAGAGCTTCTGAAATCCCTGACGTGGACTGGGGCCTGGTCATGAATTTGGGAGCCCTTCAGGTCGACCCAGCATATGGCCCAGGCTGAGAACTGCATTTGAGTAACATGACACATGTGAGTGGGGACAGTAAACTCTCCGCCTCAAAAAAAAAAAAAAAAAAAAAAAGAAGCAGCAGCAGAAGAAAAAAAGGAAAACAGGTCATTATTCCAAGGGGCCTTAGTCCACTTTATACCTCAGTTTGTTCATCTGTGAAATGGTCATGACAACAGCAGCCACCTCACTGGGTTGTTACGAGGATTAAATGAGGTGATGTGTATGAGAAGCTATGAACAGGACTTGGCACCAGCAACTGTTCCCGAAGTGCCAGCTACTGCTATTACTATTACTGCTATTATCGAGCTCATCATTATATTATGATGATGAGGAGGAGGGGGAGGGGGAGGAAACTGGACCTCTTTGCTCAGTGAAATTAACCTGTTGAAGGAGACAGGCCTCCCCTCCCAGTCTGATGGAGGCGGCAGGCCCTACATCTCCAGGTGGCTGGATAGGGGAGACCGACCTGTAGAGCAGCAGCTTGTTGAGGCAAGCGTTTATGAGCAGGGAGGGGTCCCGGGCCTCGCGGCTGACCCAGGAGCGGGCGGAGATACTAGTCACAGGGCTACCCTCATGCACCACCAGACGCTTGGCTTTGGTCAGCTTCCCTGCAACCATGGAGGAGAAAGGACACAAAAGTAAGTGGGAGGGCTGTGTACCAGGAGGGCAGGAGTGCAAGCACTCAGATGAAGGCCTGGGGCCTGCCTACCTGTGGCCATGTCGAAGAGGAAGGAGAAAACACTGCCTCGGTCATCACCAGCCCAGAGCAGCCGGCCAGGGGCATCAAAGGACAGAGCAAGAACGCGGCCTGTCAGCTTGCTGGAGCCACCTTTCACTTTCTTTCCCGTGGAGATGTTCATGACATGTACATTGTGCTTGGCATTCCCCACCTGTGGGTGAGAATCGCATGCTATCATCCTGCTCCCAGCCAGTCCCACCTTGAGTCTGACCACAGTGGAACTGCTATTAATGGGACCCACTTCTCCCTACTGAAATTTAATTACAGTGGGGTCATGGTAGGTAATCCAGAGGTGACCCAGGCCTATAGTCTTCCCAAGCCAGTCCTTCTTGCAATCTGACCAGAGTAGACACCTGCTGCAGGGACTACAGGGGTCACAGACCCATAGTGTTGCCTCTTGGCCAGTGCTCCCTGTGCTCAGCAAAGCACAGCACCATCCTAGACCCCTGACAATAGCTCATCCACTCCTTGGCTGGTCCTTCCTGGAGCCTTGATTACACTGGGGCTGCTGCTGCTGCCACAACTAAAAAGGATCCCAGAGCACAGGATCACTTGGCCAGTTCCCCTCTACTCCCCGCTCAGGGCCAGGCCAGGGTTTTCATTTCCTTTCCCCACTGCCCGCCCTCTGACTCTCTATCCTGGGGTCAGACCTCAGTCGAGCTTCCACTGAGACGAGATGAGGTTTCCAACTAGTAATCCTACTCCCCAAACAGTAGCCCCTGCAGTTGGAAAATGGTAGGACTACAGCTGATGGGACCAAAGGAGTGGCAGACCTATGACCCTAGCCCCCCAACTAGTCACCCCTGTAGTCTACCACAGTGAGGCCATCCCAAACTGAGAACTGCATGTCCTCATTCTGACTTGTTTCCCTCTGAGTCTGACTACCAGGGGACTGTGGCGATGGACTACAGGTGACCCTCCCCCCTCATACTGATGCCCTAGAACAGCCCTCCTGGCCCAGCGTCCCCGCCCCCGGTGAGTGGGCGCCCTGGAGCCTGACCACAGTGAGGTTGTTGTTGACTGGCTGGAAGGTGCAGCAGAGCAATTCAGCGCCATCAGGGTCAGGGATCTCCCGGATGCAGCAGCCGTCCTCAGAGGCCCAGATGCGCATGGTAGCATCGAGTGAGGTGGACACGAGGATGTCATTGGAGAGGGACCAGGCGAAATCGGAGACACCGCGGGTGTGGCCCCGCAACACTCGGAGCACGGTGGGCGGAGCGGGCACCAGCTGGCACAGTGAGATGCTGCCATCAAGGGAGCAGCAGGCCAGGCGGTGCCGGTCGTCATTGGCGAAGCGCACCCTTGGGACTGCAATGCCAAGGAGCCACTTGTGGGAGTCAGTACACTCACCAGATGCTTTTTGTTTATAAAAGGTTCTGATGTGTGAGCTGAGGGGAGGAACCCATTGCATCAGGCACAGTGGTCTGAGCAAAGGGCTTTCCTTCACTGAGAAAGGGAGTTGGAACCCCAGAAAGCCCTCTTCCAAAAGCTCCCTACAGCTTAGCAGGTGCCTTATGGATTGCAAGAGTTCTGCAGTGTGAAAAGGCCTCCACACCTCAGCAAGCACTTTACAATTACCAAGGTCTTAGCAGTTTGTAAGACCCACTCTGTCCTTTGCAAGAGGATTTCTCTGCAGCAAAAGCTTTCAACTTGTTCAAATGACTCGTGACCCCAGAAGACCTCTGCAAAGGGATTTTTTAAGATGCTGAGCCCCTTTATGGTAGACAAAATACCTGAGATTTTGCAGACAACTTTGTAGAGGGCTTTTAGGTTTGTGAAAGGTTTCATAGATAATTCCTCCTTCGAAGTTGGGCAAGAGACTTTGTGTTCCAGAAAAGGATACAGTGGGTGGTTGTCACAATTTGGGCAAATTTGTGGTGATGGGACCTGATATCTACTGGCTCACCTGCCTCATCCACGTGCTGGTCAAAAACATGGTACATGCCCGCAAAGGCATAGTTCTCACTCAGCGATGTGTCTCCAGCCATGGCTCGACTTGCTTCTGCTGCTGACGTGGGCACAACACTGCCGGGGGGCCTGGGCCCCAACAGGAGTAGGAGGAGAGAGGAGGAAGGTACTAGTGTTCAGCCTGCCATTGCCCCATGGCTCCTCTGCCCCTCACAAATCCCCAGCCCTGAGCTGCCCCTGGTGCCTACCTGTCCTCATAGACAGCACGGTTCATCTGTGCCTGCAGCTGGTAGGAGCCTCGGCTGACCGAACGGCGGTGTCCGCGGGCCCCCAGGGCCCGAGGATCATCCTCAAAGTCCTGTGAACAGAGAGGGTCAGAGTGGGCGCATCTTGGAAACAGCCCTCAAGAACCTATGAGGTCTGGAGCATTCAAAATATACCAGAACCAGATCCCTTCTTACCCCATCCAGTGCCACCACCATCACCTGTGTTGTGGTGGCCTCTGCATTAGTTACCCTTCTTCCACCCTTGCCCGCTTAGTAGATAATAAATGTTCTCTGAAGAAAGGGTGAATGCCTCCCAGAAAACCACACAGCTCAGTCTCTTGCTTCATTCAAGTCTCAGCTCAATTTTCAACTCCTCAGAGAGGATTTCCTTCTTCATACCCATCAAAAATAGCTTCCCTTTGCTCCCTACACCAGTCCGGATTTACTTTCCCCAGTCTGCTTTATTTTTCTATCTTAGCATGCCTCACTATAAGCCATGGTAATTATTGACTTGTTTATCTGGTTTGCAATGTTTATTGACCTATTTATCTTTATTGTGTACTTATCACCATGTTTATCTTGTTTATTGTCCGTTTATTGGCTTATCTCATATATTATCTGTTTTTGCCCTCTGCTCATCCTAAGAGTCTGGAACAATGCGTTGCACATAGCAGGTGCTTGACAAGTCTGTTGAGTGAATATACATGGAGGCAGGTGGTATGCATGGCAGGTGGTGTGGAGGGAGCTCACCTCCATGCGGTCAAGGGTAGTGCGGCTGCTGCGGACGATGCTGTTGCTATAGGCACGAGCACTGCCTGGCTCGGAGAGAGGCCCGTAGCGCTGGCCCAACAGCTGCCCACGTAGCCTCAGGTACTGCCGACGCAGTGCTGGGGGGTGCCCAGCCTTAGCATTCTCTCGCAGTAGCTGGCTGCGCCGTCGGATATACTGTGTCCGAAACTGTGGAAACGTTGGTGTGCGGTACGCGTTGTACCTGCGATGGCAGGAGGCAGGCGAGCAGCAGGCACAGGACAGAGGGAATCAATCAGCTCAGGGGATAGGGAAAGAGAATGAGGTGTGTGGCAGGTAGGGGTCAGGATGGCAAGTGATCAGCAGTGGTGATGGGGGTTCCTCTGGTAATGTGATGAGAGTGCGTCTTCAGTAGTAAAGGACATGGGGACAATGGAGGCAGTCTTGCAGCTTTGCTTAAGTTGATTTGGGGTGACTGAGCCAATGCACACAATAGTAGAGGTCAGTCTGACATGGTGATGGTTAGTGTGGGGCAATGGTGGGGAACAGTATGGGATGGTGATGGGGTCAGACTGGGGAAATGATGGTAGTAAGAATAAGTCTGGCGAGTAATGGTGGGAAATAGGATGTCACCAGTCTGAGCTCCATCACCTCCCCCACCCCCAAAGGTTCTAATAACACACCCTTTTTGCACAAGCCCATATATGACTGCTTTTTCCCAGCATGCTTTTTAGGACCCTCTCTAGCCGGCTCTTCTGATACTGCGCATGCTCAACCCCAGCCAGCTCACGCAGCCGCATAAAGTTCTCCACCCAGACTCACTTATCACCATTGCGCATGCACCACAGTAACTTCCGCTCCCTTGGGATCTGACCCCGCGTCTCACCTCGCGTCTACTGCTAAGACCTGCTGCCACACCGCGGCCATTACCCGGCCTCCTCTTCCGCCGTATCCGCCCGCGGGCGCCTGCAGGACAAGGGCCTGGAATGTCAGCGTCTCAAGTGAAGGGATCTAGTTCCGCCCCTTCTGCCAGGTGATCATTTCCACAGACATTGAGTCCCTCCACGCCGAAATGTCAGATCCCACCCGGCTGTTAGCAGGGTCAACACCCCAGCCCTGCTCTGGCAGTTCCCGGAAGACTCACAGAAGGAATTTTGACCTGACTTCTCCCCTCCCCGGTCGCTATAGCAACGCTCCTCCCCCAGCCTAGCAATCCTTGGCTTTCCCCACCCATCTTGCCCCCCGCCCCCCGCCTTCCCTTTTTGGGTCCAAGAACAGGGCCCGGGGTCAGGGGCCACCTCCGGGGCTGCCTCCGGCTCTTGAGGCCCCCAGGGCGGCCCTGAGACCAGTGTCGCCCTTTCCTTCTGTCTCTCCTCTCCCTCTCCCAGGCTCCCGGCAAGATGGCTGCCTGCTGCCAGGAAAAGCTGCCAAGCTTAGAGCGAATGGATGGGAATCTTCCCCACAGCGTGGGAGAACACGCAGGCGCACTAAGGTACAGTAGCTACCGTCACCGGGGCGGAGGCTCCGCCCCTTAAATTCCATTCAAACCCCCCCCCCCCCCCCCCCCCCCGGTCCCTAATGGCACTTTTAGTATACACAAGAATTATGTCCCATGGCCATAGGGACAGGGACGAGTATGCGAATCACTCACTAAAAATCAGATACACAACTTTCAAAAAAAAAGAAACATTTTCTTTTAAAGGAGTGGTGTATACGTGGCTTTTTAGTAGCACAATCTTGGCCAACCAAGATTTGAAGCAGAGAATAAAACAATCACACATGCAGAGGGCCCTACAAAGTTCACCAGTTCTTAGAGTAATTGATGGGCCTCCGGACACCCCCAGGATGAGAAGAGTAGGTTCTATGAGGAGGGTGTAGGGACGGGCGTGGCATTGGGCTTGGTGCTTCCAGGAAACTTGGTATGGGCGTGAATCACTAAATAATTAGGCACAACAATCCCAGAAGCCTATCTGAATCATCCTATTTCGACTTCAACAGGAAACCACCTCTCTATTCATCTTAACGTGGTCAGGATATACAATTTACAAAGTTGAAATACAATGTTTAGTAGCTTCCTATTGGATCTTAACATCAACTGATACAATTCTCAAAACTGTTATTGTTACACTACTTTTATCACAAATACTACAATCTGAAAAATGTTCTAAAGCCACCTGAAACGAGGAGACACATCCAAAAATGTATTGCCCTTTTTTGTGTGTCCTAATAAACATAGACCACACTGTGTTTTATGGATTTGGCACCTCTCTTGCCATGTAACTAAGCTACCGGTGTCTTTCTAGGATATTAAATACCCCTCTATTTCATGATTGCTGAAGAATAAACTATTTCACTGCACAAATGCATAACCACTAATATTTATTGGACAATGTGCTGGACACTGTTCAAGGTGATTTATGTGTATTAATCTATTTAATTCTGATAACTGAGTGTTTTGGGACCTGTGACTATCCCCAGTTTACAGATGATGAAATCTGAAGCCCAGAGAGTTCAAGAGTGACATTTTTATTAAACTGGTTCCCTATTTGTGACCAGCATTGGGTTTTTTCCCATGTTCATTTCACCATAAAGGGTGCTGTGATCAGTGCCTTTCCCATTCACCTTGACCCTCCCTGGATAGAGAGCCCTGCCCTTCATCCCACCACTCACCTTCCAAAGACACATGATGGGAAGAAGTCACAGGAAAGTCAGAGAAGCCAGGGAGATTTACTGTCTCACTACCAGAACTGATTCTTTTGTTGTTTTTACAATATCTATATGTTAAATTTCAAAAACTATTTTTAAAACCTCATTCCTATAAGGCTATAAGATACTAGATAAAACAATCCAATTACAGGGCTGTTATAAATTAATTAACACATAAAAAGTGTTCATACCCTGGCTGGTGTGGCTCAGTTGGTTGGAGCGTTGTCCTGTAAACTGAAAGGCCACAGGTGTCGTTTGATTCCTGGTCACAGCACGTGCCTAGTTTGCCGGTTTGGTCCGTCCCCAGTCGGGGCCCATACAGGAGGCAACCAATTGATGTTTCTCTCTCACATTGATGTTTCCCTCTCTTTCCCCCTCCCTTCCCCTCTCTGTAAAATCAGTAAGCATGTCCTCAGGTGAGGATAAAAAGAAGTGTTCGTAAGACCTGTTTCATGAACAGTTTGCTATTAATCTGAGAGGTAGTACAGTAATGTGTACAAGGCAGTAAACCTTGGTCACTACCACAGGCTCTGCCAACCTGGAGCTGTGTGTATTGGGGCAAGTCACTTAACCCTTTCGTGACTCAGTCTCCTCCTCTGAAAACACTGCCTCATAGGGTTATTGGGAGGACTAAATGAGTTAATACTTGTAAAGTTTAGACTAACATCTGGAACAGAGGAAATACCCACTAAGTGTTGACTACTGTTAGATGTTTTAAAATTTTTTCCCAATAATAGATCCATCTGCCATAGGTAGATATGGTGCAGAACTAATGTGAATTAGAATGACTGCCCTGGCTGGTGTCGCTCAGTGTATTAAGCCTGTGAACGAAAGGGTTGCCGGTTCGATTCCCAGTCAGGGCACATGCCTGGGTTGTGGACCAGGTCCCCAGTAGGGGGTACGTGAGAGGCAACCACACATTGATGTTTCCCTCCCTCCCTCCCTCCCTTCCCCTCTAAAAATAAATAAAGTCTTTTAAAAAATTTAAAAAAAGAATGACCACAGCTGCTGCTTTTCATCTGTTATGTGCTCTGCAGTTTTTCAGTTTTTCTTCTTAAACTTTTACACACTCTTACTGGATTAAAATTAGGATTTGCCCTGGCTGAGTGGCTCAGCTGGTTGGAGCATAGTCCCGTACACCAAAAAAGGTCACAGGTTTGATCCCCAGTTAGGGCACATACCTAGGTTTCCATTTCGATCCCTAGTTGGAGTGCATACGAGAGCAACCGATCAATGTCTGTCTCTCTGTCTGTCTGTCTCTCTCTCCCCCCCACTTCCATCCCCCCTTCCTCTCTCAAATCAACAAACATATCCTTGGGTGAGGATTAAAAAATAGGTTTTGAATAACAAGCTGATGATAGAAGACACTTTCAGTTTGTTGGGAGTTTGGGGAGAAGGGGCAGAGTTTCTCAGCATGAATGGCAGGTCAGTGGGTGGGGAAAGGAGGGTCTCAGGCCTGGGGGTATCAAGTCATGAGAATCAGTTCCTGGAGACTGTAAATAGCCTTGGTTACCATCTCATGACCTCTGGAAAGGGAGCTCAAGCCCATAGGGTACCACAGGTCCTTTCATTCTAACAGGATCAGGGCTATTTCACCGTCAGAATGACAGTTGAGGGTCCTAGCCACATGAACAAACTAAAACAGATTCAGACAGAAAAGACAGGCAAGCCAGAGCTGTTTGAAGAGAACACAGTACAATAGTGACTCAAATAGTGGCAGAAACAGGCAGGGCCATGTCTGTCCTGGACTCCTCCTTCCTTCATACACCTCCTGCCTATTTGGCCCCCAGAGTTTAGAAATGTAAAGGCGAACACTGGACCATACAGGCTATGTCCACTTTTCATTACTAACACAGGCTAAAATGAAACCCGAAGTTGGGGCCCATCCTAGGAACAAACAGGAGCATGATTTGAGGAAAGCCTGGGTAGCTTGGGGGTGACAAGAATCAAGGCCAGAGAGTAACTGGGGGAGACATGGAGCTGAGGTATAACGAGTGCAGATGCTAAGTCCTTACTCACCTCATCCCTGAAGTTTCTTCCTATATGGGACATGCGGGGGTTGGACATTTTACCATTTCCTGATAGGAAAACATTAGCCTCTGAAGCCAAAGTTTTCACAGTCCCCAAAATCTGAATGGTGATAACTCTCCATGGCGTGAGTCATAAACAAGGTTCTTGCAGTTGGGAAAAGCCTCACAAACCACTTGAACACCCCCAGCAAACTGAAACAGGGAGCTAGCCTTCCAACACATACCAATCAAGCCCCTACTGGGTGCCAGGCACTGGGGCAACAGCAGTAACTCAGACAGATGGTCTCCACTCTTATGGAGTTGCCATTTTAACTGAAGAGATAAACAATAATGAAGATCATTTAGAATTTGGTAACTTACTGTCATTAAAATAGTCCTCTTAGTGTTGCTCAGCTGTGGGATGGGGAGAGGGACGAGAAATAAGTTTAAGCTGGAACCAGAATAAAAAGGAGCCAGAGACACATAGCTCTGGATGCCGAATGTACGGATAAGGCCAGTGAGGCCAGTCAGTGACCAATTCTCGGAGGGGGAGAAATCACTTTGCAGGGCTGGAACTGGGGCTTCTCTGCTCTTCAGTTCACAATTCCTTTGACTCAGTGAGGGGTTCAGGGCCAGACTGTGGGCCTGGGAAAGATGGACCCTGGGTCTGGTACCTCAGTCCCAGGTAGTATAGCGAAATGGGTCCAGCCCCTAGTTCTTCCTGTTTTTTTTTCCTGCGAATACACTGGATTATATCTCATTGCTTTTCAGATATCAAGCCCCTTGCTTTCCTGGGATAAGCCCCGCCTGCTTTTGGTAACAGCCTGCATTTACTGAGCTCTTAATACATCCATCTAGGTAATTATCACAGCCACCCTAATGAGGCAGGTGGAACATTGAACCCCACTTTGCAGATAAGGAAAGTGACCAGTAAAGGGGTTTACTTCCCATGGTCACAGGCGTAGAAAATTTTGGAACTAGCAGTTGGACCAGGCAGGAAGTAGAACTGGACTAAGTTTCTCATCCTGGACACCAGAAACCATACTAACCAGCCAGCAGTGTTGACGGTAGTGCCCCATTCCTTTCTCTCTTCCCTCTGTACGTCCCCCTGCATCAAGGCCTAAATCAATTTTCTCTCCTGTCTCTCTCCCAACCTCCTGCACTGGTAGATCCACCCTGAAATTCACAATGGCCCCCAGCTGCTCTGAGAAGCTGATCTCATAGACCTCCTCTCCAACTTCATCCCCTGTTCTTCCTCAATCAGGGTATGTTCCAGCCACACTGACTTAATTGCACATCCTTTGAAAACTACACAAACTGTTCCTGGGATCTGGAACACTCTCTTCTATGTACTCATGCAGTAAACATGTCAGCTCACCCCACAGTAATATTACTAATACCAAGCACTCTGTGCCAGGTACTGTTTTAAGCACTTTACAGACATAGAAAACCTTATTTAATCCTCACAACAACCCTATGAAGTTGGTACCATTATCCTATGTCACAAATGGGGAAATTGAGGCAAACAGTTAGGTGTCCAAGAGCACGCAGTAAGCAATGGAGTTGAACTTGTACCCAGATCACCTGGTTCCAGAATCCTTGTTCTTAATCATTACACTATTTTTAAACCCTCACCTGAGGATATGTTTTTATTGATTTGAGAAAGAGAAAGGGAGAAACATCAATCTTTTATCTCCTGTATGCTCCCTGACTGGGGATCAAGCCTGTGACCTAGGTATGTGCCCTGACAAGGAGTCAAACCCACAAGCTTTTTGTTGTATGGGATGATGCTTTAACTGAACCACCTGGCCAGGGCATCACTACACTATTTTAACACCAACTGCCAAATTATTCTGTGTGAGCTCCCCTAGTGTGGATTCATAACAAGTACCTTCTTTTCCCCCACCCATCTCGCTTGATGTGTAAGCAAATACCGTCAGTTCCACCTTCAGAATATATCAAGAATCCGACTCCTCTCCATGTCCCTGCCTCCACCACCCGGACTACTGCAGTGGCCGTCTCACTGCTTCGGCCCTCACCCCCTCCTGTGTCCTCACAGCAGCCAGTGGGTACCGTTACAACCCAAGCGAGCCCAAGGCCCTCCTCTGCTGAGACCCATGTTGTGGCTCCAGCCCTCTCACAGAAAAAGCCCCACAGACCAGGTCCCTGTCAGCTCTCCGACCTCATTTCCTGCCCCCTGCCCCCTGGCTCTCTCTGCTCCTGCTGCACTGACCTTGTTCCCTCACACACACCAACCACGCTCCCACCTCAGGGCTTTTGTACTTGCTTGCTTTTCCTTCTGCCTGTAATTCTTCTTTCCCGGGTTTGGGAAAGGCTGACCGATTTGGCCAGTAGAGAAACAAGCCCTTGTTCGATTCAGGTGTTTGCTACTTACATAGACAGCAAAAGCAAGAATAGTCTCAGATGCCAGCTCATGTTCCTCATGGGGGTAGCACTGAAATACAAGGGGACGGCTGACTACCGAGGGAGTGGTAGGGCACCCTGCTGCAGAGGAACTAACTCCAGACTAAGCAGTTCTATAGCCTGAAGTCGGAGGTGGGGGAAGGAGAGGGATAGAACACCTCTGACCTCATCAGAACCTCAGGCAATGAGAAACTGTCTTGTGACAGCTTCTTTGGTAGATGGGGAGGTTAATGAGAGCTGGCCTCGAAGCATTTCCTCACAAGTCTCTAGTGCTCTGTGTTCCGAAGATCACGGAGTGTTCTGCCAATACTTAGATCAGCTTGCCTACCTGGCTCATGTGGAGATGTGCGAGGCAGCCAGAGCACTATGGCGGAACCATTGTCCTACACCAGATACCCTCCTCATTTGCTCTCCCTTCTGCAGGTCTCTATTGTAAAGTCCCCTCCTCTGAGTTGCCTTCCCTGACCACCTTGTGAAAAACACCACATCCCATCACTCTCCATCCCCCACTTTATTTTCCTTAATGCTTGATACTTACTAATGTTACCTTATACACCAATTTGCTACTTTATTGTCTGTGGCCCCTTCTAATACATGCATGATTCCTGAGGGAAATTTGTCATATTCTTTGCTGTGAGCCTATTATTATCAGGCACATATCACATTACTTACTACATGTAACTACTAGACACTGTTCTAGATGTTTCCCATGCCTTGACTCATTTAATGGGTATTATACCCCACATTACAGGTGAAGAGACAGGTTTTTAGAGGCCCTGGGTTTTGGAGGAGGGAAGGCAGGACCTCTGGTGCTGGGCAAACAGATAATCCTTCTGTTTGGAGAAGCCAGAAGGGTCATGATGGGTAGGGAAGCAGGAAGGGGTTCTAGGGCCATTGTCTGGAAAATATTAACTTAAGGAATATCAGATGTCAAGAAACAGCCCTGGCTGGTGTAGCTCAGTGGACTGAGTGTGGGCCTGTGAACCAAAGGGTCACTGGTTTGATTTCCAGTCAGGGCACATGCCTGGGTTGCAGGCCAGGTCCCCAGTAGGGGGCATGTGAGAGGCAACCACACATTGATACTTCTCTCCCTCTTTCTCCTTCCTGTCCCTGCTCTTGAAAAATGAATAAATAAAATCTTAAAAAAAAGAAAGAAGCTAGCCTTTATACACCACGGTGTCTTAAGGCCCTTGGAACAGAAATGCCTGCAACTATGGAGAGGGCTTTGGGAGACAGGGCAGGCCTTCAGAAAGCAGACAGCTACCTACCTCCCATGCCAATGTGGAGGTCCAACAAATCACACCTCAAACAGTTTTCTTTTTAACTTTTTATTATGGAACATCTCAAACTTATGTTAGTATTGATAGAATGAACTTTCATGTACCAATCACCCAGATTCAACAATTATAAACAGAGCATTTTTCAAACTGCAGCCTCCACAGCGTATGAATGGTTTCAGTCTAGCTGACTTTGTTAAAGTACGATAAACTAAGAAACATCAGGGAACTTCGCACATTTCATTCATTAAAGCTTTCTTCCACTTACACAAATGGGTGGACTGTACCCCAATGAAGTAAAATGTACTTATTACCGTGAACTGCAGTCATAAAGTTAAAAAGTCACAAATTCTGTGCTTGGAAAACTATTAAGAACTAGACAGAGTAAAGGAAACTTTCAGAGACGAGTTTTGCCTAAAGAAAGTTTAAAATTGAGTTTAAAAATCCAACTTGATGGCATATTAGAAAAGTCTATGCAGAACAATGCCATGGGTTTTTTTTTTTAATAAGACTCTTAGGACCTTTTCACTTAAAAAAAAAAAAAAAGATTTAGCCCTGCCTGGTACAGCTCAGTGGATTGAATGCTGGCCTGTGAACCAAAGTGCCACCGGTTCGATTCCCAATCGGGGCACATGCCTGGGTTGCAGGCCAGGTCCCTAGTAGGGGGCGCACAAGAGGCAACCACACATTGATGTTTCTTTCCCTTTCTCCCTCCCTTCCCCTCTCTAAAAAATAAATTTAAAAAAATAAAAAAAAAAAGATTTTATTTCTAGAGGGGGAGGGAAGGAGACATCAACTGGTTGCCTCACTTACGTGAGCCACTGAATCCACAACCCAGGCATGTGTCCTGACTGGCAATCAAACCAGCAACCTTTCACTTTGCAGGAAGACACCCAGTTGAGCCACACCGGCCAGGGCTCCACAGATTATGTATAACCCAGATTCAACAGATTATGTATAACAATTTAGAAGCCTTAATTCTCTTTGTGCATTCACTGTATGTTGAAGATTACTCCCCACCTCGCACAAGTTCTAGGGAGACTCTCCAAAACCACTAACATTTCTCCAGTATATTGTAGGTGTATTCTACACTGGGTGGGAAAAATAAAGATTATAAAAAGCTTCAGGTCAGGCCTGTCACCAAATTTGGAAAAAAAAACAAACCCAAAAACCCCTTCTGGTTTTCCAGATCTTGGGGCACGATGAATTACAAGGAATCATGGTCCTTATGTTAGCCCAGGGAGGGGTGGGAGATAGAAGAGGTATGCAACTGGGCAGGGACCTGGTATGGGTTTAAAAAAAAAAAATCTTATTTACCTAGAGGGAAAGGAAGTGAGAGAAACAGCAATGTGCCTTGCATACCTCTAACCCGCAACCCAGACATGTACCCTGACCTGGAATTGAACTAGTGACCCCAAGCTGGCACTCAGTCCACCGAACCACACCAGCCAGGGCAAGACCAGGAGTTTTGTCTTGATAAGCAGAGGAGTTATAACAACACTGGCTACTGATGTTTGTCCAATGTTTTTTGATATACCTTAAGTATTCACAGCATTTTTTTTTATTTAAAAAGCTATTTGAAAGTTTTCTACACGCCTACACCTACAATGGGGGAAAAGGGTGTGGGGGTATCAGGACTTACCCTATTCTATACATGTTGCATTTAACACCCTTGACCCCACCATCAGGTGGGCACTAATTTCTTTTATACACGTTGAACCTGAGGTGACAATGATTCAGCTTGCCTGGGGTGGGAGGGGCAGGGCTTGGGATTTACTCTGGAACTTGAAGTGGGGAGGTTGTCTATGGGATGCTTGTAGATAGCTTTTGGTAAAAGCACGATCCAGGGCTTGAAAAGTATTTGCAGCCCTCGCCGGTGGGGCCCAGTCGATTGGAGCGTTGTCCCGTACACCAAAAGGTTGGAGGTTCAATTCCCGGTCAGGGTGGGTATGGGAGGCAACCGATCGATGTCTCTCTCTAAAATCAATAAACATATTTAAAAAACTTAAAGTATCTGCAGGCCAGGAATCTGGTCTTCACAGGCCCTGGGACACAGGTTCCCAAGGTGAGAGGGAGTTTCTGGTTTTGGTGGATTCTTGGGAAACATGCACATTAGTGAGATCCTGGTTAAACTGAAGCAGAGGACCAATGGGCATTTTTGTCAGGAAATTTTACTGATCAGCAATTTCACTGCCAAAAAAACCCTGACTGTTCTCTAAGGACCCTTTCCTTAGAGCAAATAAACAAGAGATTGGGCCTCCCTGGGCTGGACTACAAGGCACCTTAGACCAGGAGAGCAGCACAAGCTGATCAAGGTGTCACCCAGATATAGGAGGCTACTTATGGTCTTTATTGATGTCACTTAGGGGATCATTTTGTTGCAGGAACTTTGTAGTTGATTATGGGATTCTATCCTCAGGCCACACTGGTGGTGAGGACGTCTTACTCCCTCAGGTGCAAGGAGCAGAGAAGCCCCTCCTCACCCTCTCACAGGGCAGTAATAGTGGTCCACTGCTGTGGCTCCCTGAAGGTCCAGCACATAACGCCACTCTCTGGGCCCTGCTCAGTGAGCTAGGCAGGACGACCTGGATGGGAGGAAGGGTCCTGGGGGCCTGTCCCAACTCGCTGGCAGACTTGGGAAGCAGGCTGCCAACACTGGTACTCATAGTACCTGCACCCATGCTGCCAGTCTAGTTTGCTACCAGAGAGGGTGATTACACCCTCAGATACACAAATTTCTCAGTTCTGAAGGCTGGAAGTTAAAGATACCAGGATGGTTCAGCTCTGGTGAGGGCCCTCTTCCAAAATGCCTCCTGTCCTCACATGGTGGAGCAGAGCAGGGAAGCGAGCTCTCTATCATGATGAGGGCCCTACCCTCATGACCTCATTTAATCCAAGTTACCCCCCCAAAGGCCTCTCTTCCTAATACCGTTGTATTGGGGAGGGTTCCAACACATTTTGAGGGAACATAACCAGTCTATTAATGTTAAGTCCCAGTAATGAGAAAGTAAGGGAGTTTAGGTTGTTTCGAAACTTTCGATCTATTGGTACTTAGCTCAGCGTCAGCCAGGTGGAAGCCATGGACACAACTGATTAGAAATTCTGGATGAAAAGCTAAACCATATGGGACTCCAGTGCAGCCACCAGAATCCTGACTAAAGGGAGAATTGAACTCACATTAGCCAGAAGCACAAAAGCAGACCAGGCTTCTGCCAGCGCCTTACTGACTCCCTGTGATAGAGGGTGTGGCCAAATGTTCTCAATGGCTGTATATGCCTATTAAACGTGCTTTCCCCTCAACAGGAAATGCTGAAATGATCAAGACAATGGGACCATAAAGAAACCCAATTCCAGTTATTAGGGGACCTCACCTCAAGCATACCCCATTCTACTGCATTTCACATATCTATTTTTACAAATGGAAGGCAAAGCCCTCCAGCAGCAAAAAGGTTGTGACTCACTTTATAGTGAGACTTGCACCACTACTGCTGGGGTGTAGAGTGAACCCACGGTACGTCTACAGTGTGCTTGCACAGACCCAAATCAGCCCCAAACTTTAAACTTTCGGCAGTCCCTGCCCACCCCACCCCTCAACTAAATTCTTTGCTCAAAGCCTCCCTTCCCAATGATATTCCGTCTGTTCCTAAATTACAAACTGGGTTGAGTAAGGATAAAGCACTGTCAATATCAATTTGTTTTTCAGGTTTCATCTTTTTAATCAGCTCCATGAAGGACATCCTAAATGCTACATGAAAACACAACAGAATATTTTTTTCTTCCAGTATTAAAAAAATATGACATTCACAAGTATTTTAAGAAACATCTATATATCAGGTCAGTGATCTTCAATAAAAAACACCACCTCTAAGTAATCATGTTCTTAATTTCTTATAGTTACATTTGGAAATTGCTTCCTAAACATGGTAAACACTGTCTACGAGTTTTTAAAATGTCCCTAGATGCACATGATTTCTGGGGAAAAAAAAGTCTGGTCAAAAACATTTTTTTTTTTTTTTTGCCAGAACCAATCCTGAGAGCCCAAACTAAATGCCCCAGAATTTGTCTTGAAACGGGAGAAAAAACTAAAAATAAAAACACACGGAGCTTTCTAAAAGGTCTTCAACAAGCTACCTTGGGAGCTCAATTCAAAAATATGTTTATGTACTAAAACAGATGTTTCAGTGTAGCTCCAAAACTCTATAAATACAGCCATTGGAAGGACGATCCTGGATCAGAAGTTTTATTCCTTGTGTATCTGAGAACAGTAAGAAGAGGAAGAATTGTGATGCCAGGAAGGAACAAGTTGACACGCTCACCTCCTGGGGTTGTTAAGGACACTGAGGACTTCACAACTTACACACCCTCATCTCCATGCCCAGCAGGCTACAGGGGGACAGGTTTTCAGATACCCCTCCCTTATACCCTGGAAGGCAGAGTAGCCCTGACAGGCACCTGAGATCAAGGGAGGCCTGGGAAAGGTGTCAGGTGGGCCAGGTGACATACATGCAGGCAGGATAAACGTAAAGGAACACAACAGGGTCTTTTCAGTGGCAACCTACAAGCCTCACCTACATTAGGTGCGCATGCCTCATCTCAGTTGTCATAATTGTCTCTGTAATTTCCTCCTGCGTAGCGGTCATAACCACCCTGGCTTCTGGGGAAAAAACAGTTGCAGGAATGTATCAGATATCCCCAGATAATATTAAAAACCATACTTACATATTTCATCACATTATATAGTATAAACTTTAATACTTGCAAACCAGGACATATTAAACATGATTATATAAGAAATCACATAATTAATGGCTTACAATTTACACTGCACATTAAATCATACTAAATGTTACTGCAATAGACAACCAACACAGTACAGCATACACATCATCACATGCTGCAATCACAGCACCTTAATTGGTCAATGCATTACACATAACTCAAAATGCTGTACTTCATACTTTCATAGTTTCATTACAATTTGTAAAACAAACATTTGTAACACCACAGTGAAATATATATATATATATATATAAACACCCAAGCAGCCCAGTTCTTAAAGAGAAAGGCAGTACCACCAGAGTGCTCCAACCGCTTGGTTACCCACCTGCCACCATAGTCTCTGGACCTTCCATATCCATATCCATATCCATATCCTCCAGGTCGACTGTCGTACCTGCCACTCCCATAGCCCTGGTCCCCGCCACCTACGACAAACAAATTATTATTTGAAATTGCAATTGTCCAGACACATGCCACGAACAGTTGGTTCTCCCTCACAACCTGTGATCAAACTTACCATTGTACTCACCTCTCGAGTAGCTTCGACCACGCCCACGGGCCCCAAAGGCACCCCCTCTGGTTCCACGGGCTGACTTGCCCGCGTGGTCCACACGGATCTGGCGACCATCCAGAGACTAGGTGTGAGGAGACACAAAGAGGATGGCTTGGTGGTCACCCAGGGAAGTGGTGAGGTAAGAGTGGGCAGGGCAGGTGGGCAAAAGAGCCCAGAAACTCCTGCTGGGCACCAGATTCTGGGTGCCACGTTCACAACAAGCTCCTTTGACCAGAATGGCCTTATCAGGAGCTATAGAATCCCACAAAATGACCTGAATCCACCGTGTTCCCCTGCTACTACTTACATCTTGACTGATCTCAGGTGAGTTCTCCTCCCCACTCCTCTAAGCTGCCCAACTACAAGGGCTAGACAGACACCTCTCTTGGTTTGAGGCTTCAGAGTCCATCCCAGAAGACTCACGAGGTCCTCTCCGGGCCAGGCCCACAGGTCTGCAGACTCTACTACCTAAGCCCAGGGCAGGTCAAGGTCAACCATCCACGGGTGGCTTCTCGGCCTCATGCAGGACCAGTCGTCGCCTCCCAGGCAGCCCGGCTCTGTCTGCCGCTGCCCTCCACCCCCTAGAACAGAAGGCAGTCACGCTCCTGTGAGTGGGCACCGTGGGGTTTGGTGGCCGCGCTGCCCCTAGCAGACACAGAGGGAAAAACAGAAAGAACAGTGGAAGTGGCAGAGATGGGGGCAGGGCCCTAATGCAGGTAGAAGGCCTCACCTCTCCATTCATGGCTCTCATGGCATCTGAAGCATGCTCTGGATTGGTGAAGGTAATGAAGCCAAAACCTCGGGATCGCTGAGTCTCCCGGTCCTTGACGACGACCACTGGGGAAGAGAAAGACAAGACGGGTAAGAGGAAAAGTGACAAGTATCAGGTAGAGAATGGACCCCTCCCACTAAGCCTCAATGAAAAGTTATCAGATTCTCCAAAGCCTAAACTACACACCTTAGAAAGGAACAAAGCAAGGAAAGGAGTATATAAAAGCCTGGGGGCCCCAGACTTCCTCTAACCGTACCCACCCATTATGAGTCTGGCCCACATCTCACCCTCAGAAATTGGCCCGAAGCTGCTGAAGTGATCTTCCAGAGCTTGCTCATCGGTGTTGAAGTTGAGCCCTCCAACAAAGAGCTTCCCTTCTTCAGAGGACATGGCAGTGAACTTGAGTCCTATGAGAATATGGAAAAGGGTGGGAGAACCGTGGGAGGGAGGCAGAGGTTGAAGAAAGGATAAATAGTAAAGGAGACAACAGAAACAGCCTCGTAACTATGGGGAAACCAAAAAGGAAGAACCAATAAGACGGAAATCCGCAGGGCAGGCTCAGAGAGGTAGCCATTTGAGGGCCTCCTTCGCGCATGCCCACATCCCCTGCCAACACGCCAGTCATTTTGTGACGCCGCGCAGGCCCAGAACACCCACACGTTCAATCTGTTCCCGCAGAACAAGATGGCGGTAGTCACGTGGGAAAAGCACCCCCCCACCCCCACCCCGCAGGTCTTGGCCACCGCATGATCACTCCCGCCACCAAAGCCATCAGCCCCTCCTGGCACTCCTGGTGCTTGGATACAATGTGCCAGCTTCCCATCAAACCAAAAGTTTGACCTCGGAGCACAGTACCCGCCCGCCCCAGAGAAGCCCAACCCTAGGTGTCTTAAGTCGCTTCTCCTCCCAGTCGTGCGCCTTGCTCCAGGAGGTGCGGCGCACACCAGGGAGGCGAGGAGAGGCTCCTTAAGTCAGACAGCGCTTACCTAGAATTTAAGTAGAAGGATCAGAGAGACAGCAACCGTTGAAGAGCAGAGCGACTGAGGAGGTTGGGGCGCGGGAAGAGGCTTAATAAAGTGTACGTATCATACACGTCACTGAACGTCCCCCACGCGCGCTGATTGGCTGAGGCTAGCGAGGGGTGGGGTGGAAGGAAAGGACCGCCGAGCAAAGGAAGGGAAGTGCTCATTATGCTTCTGGAACCGAGGCGAGCTTTGTGTGGTCGGTGCGGTATGACACAAGCATCCCTTCGGCCCCAGCCATCTTCATCCCTTGTGAGCATGAACCCTTTCTATCACACATCCCTTTCTGTTCTTGCCCTCACTCCTTTGACGTCATTTTCCCATTGGTTCTGACGACTTTCTCATGATCTCAGTCGTCTTTTTCTAGGTCTCTGATGACATTGTTACCGTCCTCTGATAACCTCCTTCACCTTCTAGCCCTCTAACCTCATATCCTTCGAGGGCCCTATGGTTTATACCCCAAGGGCCCGATATTTAATCCCCCACTTTCCCTGACCCTTCACAATTCTTAACATCAGACCCTACATTTTCTCAGTGTCTGATCCGGACCTTTACTTTTTCTTCTGTGTACCTAATATCTAGCCGCCTGTCATGGTACCCTTTTCCATGGCATCATTCCTTCTCATTTCTGACTTCAGCCCTCATCTTTATCTGACAGCCTCCTGAAGACAGTCTTTTGATTTCTCCACCAGTAGACTGCCTGAGATGCCTTCCACAAAACTGGATGCTCCAATCTCCAGAGGAAGTAAATCCCAGTCCACAAAACAATTTTTGCTGTCACTCAGGGTTACTGAGCCCTTGATCCACAGAAAGAACTTTGACAGTACACAGTAGACTTATCCAAAGCAAGTTGTGCCGGAGTCCACTACCCACAGTTTGGTCTTGTGCAGCCTTCAGAGTGTCTTAGCTACCTTTGCAGTGAATGGATTTGACAGGCTTCATTTCTGAGCTCTTCATCCAGGAGGAATGGGTTAGTTTGCCCTCAAAGACTAAATTTCTCATCCATAGAACGGACTTGTGTGTAGCTTTCTAAGAGTCAGCCCTGCCTCCCAAAACACAGACTAGATTTGTTAACTTTCAGAGTACAGTATCATATGCATCCACGAAATGACCTTGCCTGGCTTTTGCCATATTCAGACCTATGCGCAGGATGGATGTGAACGGATTTCATTGTCCACATACATACTGGTCTTGGATGGCCCTCAGAGAATCTCAGCCCCATGCAACAAAAGGGGGTACTCGTTTGCCTTTCAAAGTGTCTGCCTTCTGATCATATTCCACAGTTCATAACACATCATCGTTTTTGTTCCATGCAAATCTCATTTTATTTATTCTTTTATTCCTGCACCCAAATATCATTTTCTTCCTCTCACAGGTCACCAATTTATTGGGTTTAATGTGTATCTTTTTTGTTATATAAAATTCACATTTTGTCCATGCTTTTAATTAAAGTAAATGGTAGTTATATTTTGGGTTTTTTCCCCAACCAGCATTATGTTAAGATTTATCTGTGTTGTCATGGGTGCATCTAATCTATCTGTTGCTTCTAATGGTTGCAATAAACTCCAATGTGTACATCCACTGCATCATTTTATCCCTAGATGCTCCCAACAGGAGACACTGGGCTGCCTCCAACACCCCCATTTCAATAAATAATGCCTTGTAGATGCTCCCTTATGGGCCAGTGTGAAAATTTCCTTTGGATGTGTACTCAGAGAAGAATAAGCTGGGACATAGGGGATGTACATATTTAATTTTTGTAAGCAGTGCCAGATTGTTTTCTGGAATGGGTAGAACAGTGTACGAAGGTGCTTACATTCCCCTGTCTCTGTCAACACTTAGCATTACCCAGCATTCTAAAATTCCAGCCTAGCTCCCACTCCCTCTGCCCACCCTCCCCATTCCCCTCCTTGTGCTCATTCAGTCACCCCTCTCTCTTCACTCTCTCCCCCTCTCCTTTCACCCTCCATCTCTCACAGCCCCTCCATTCCCATCTCCTTTCTTACACTGCACTGAAAAGAATAAATATTTCCAGCCTATCTGGTGCAGTCAAATTTCATTAATTTTTTTAACTTGTATTTCAAAATGATTGATAATGACTTTGAGTACTTTTCATGTGCTTGTTTGATTTTGGGTTTCCTCATGAAATCGCTTGTTCATATCTATATTCCTATTAGGCCAGTTCCCATATTCCATTATTTCTCTTCTTGTTAATTTTCAGTTCCCATATTCCATTATTTCTCTTCTTGTAATTGGCCCCTCGGTCCAATTACAAATCCCTTGCTGCAGCCTTTCTTCCTTCTTTCATTTTCAACATTTCTAAATCTTCATACGTGTGTGTATACCGCTGGACCTTTAAAAAAATCCAATGAGGGGGGTCTCTGTGCTCTAATTTTGTAATTACTATTAAAACTTCTGACATCAGCCCTGGCTGGTGTGGTTCAGTGGATTGAGCGTCGGCCTGCAAACCAAAGGGTCGCCTGTTCAACTCCCAGATCAGGGCACATGCCTGGGTTGCAGGCCAGGTCCCCAGTAGGGGGTGCACAACCGCATATTGATATTTCTCTTCCTCTGTCTTTCTTCCTTCCTTTCCCTCTGTTTAAAAATAAATAAAATATTTTCAAAAAGAATTAAAAAAACTTCTGACATCTCATTTCATATTCTCCATTTACAGTGTTTTTCTTTTCCTTTTTTTCTACCATCATACTCACACCTATTATTTTCTTTGGGCCTTTTTTATGTCTTGTGTTTCTGTTTTATCTTTATTATCTATTATACTTATTTAAAATTATTCATCTGCCTCAATACTTCTGCTTTAGATAGTATGTCGCCCAGTGTGGAAGGCAGCCTCTGATATCGCACCCAACAATCCATGCCTCCTGTATGGCTCCCTCCAATGTTGCGCTAGGGTTGGTCTATGGGACCAAGAAAACACAGCAGAAGTGATGGAATGTTTCATCCATAACTTAACCTCCTTCTGAGGTTGTTATAATAGACACTGTGGTTCTGTCTTTGTTACAGTCTCTCACCTGTTTGCTGGGACCACGTGCTGTGAGGAGGCCTGTGGAGAGGCTCAGGTCTCCTACCAACAGCCCCACGAGTGTGCTGTGTTCAAAGTGGGCCCTTCAGTCAAGTCATGCCTTCAGCTGACTACAGTCTTGCCTCACAACTTGATTGACACCTCAGAAGAGACCCTGGACCACTGGGCTAAACTGCCCCCAAATTCCTGACCCTCAGAAACTGAGAAAATTGATTTGTTGTTTTAAGCTACTATGTTTGGGGGGTAATTTGTTATGCAGTAATAGATAATACATCCAGTTTATTTTTCTCCGGAGGTAGTTATACTGTCCCAGTGTGTAGTTACTTCGGTGCTGAATGCATATGCCCCTGATGTGAGCAGCTGTTCTGGCTGGTAAAACATCTTAAGGGAAGGCTGAAAGCTAGACTCAACTCTACTCAATCACCTGGACTTCAAAGGATAAGGGGATGTGTGGGGAGATAAGCCAGAGACTGGACAGTCCCAGACACCAGAGAAACAGAGCTCTCAGTCCCATCTGCTATCACACCTGACAATTCCTATGGCAGGGGTTTCATCTTTAAACTCTCAGATGAGGCCATCTCCCTAGGTGTCACCACCAGCAGGCCGTTTGGTGCCCTGACACTAGCCCCCCCCCAGACACCAGTACTCGTGCTGGGATGATTTCTGCAATGATGGGGCAGACAAGGGCCTTCTCAAAGCGACATGGGGGAGAGGTAAGAGCCAGAACTTAGATCTCTAACCTATCCTGTATTTGCTACCTCCAGCCATCTACCACTCAAAATACTGGCCAGTTAAAGACAGTCTTCCATCTCCGTATAGGTCTTCATAGCTCTGCTACTTTCTGGAACTTCTGTTTCCCTCTGTGGTTTCTCCAGGATTCTTTTCGGGCAAGGGAATTGGTGGTTTGTGCTGTTTGCCATCTTGGCAGGAACCAGATGCCCCAGCTAGGTATCCTCAGGGACTAATAGAGTTTTGTGCCCTTCAGGGTTATCTCAGCCTCCTATTCACAGAAAGGACTCCTCTGGCTCTCAGAGGTCCCAAGTTGCCATACACAGAATTGACTTGTATTGCCCCTCAAATATATGCGGTCATTAATCATAGAATGCACTCAGGAGGGTGTCAGCTGGTTACTGAAGGCGGGGAACATTTCAGGTCCTCAGAGGGCCAGATACCCCAGTATTTTGGATGCTCCATGGTATATGTGTGTGGGGCTACCTGTGCCCCTTGTACATACTTGTTAGACCCACAGCCTTGGAGCACCCCAGATACAGAATGGTCTTGTCCTGCTCTTCCAGTGACCAAGCCCTTATCTGAGGAATGGTCAGCTTTCCCTCCAATATCGGGGTGTGATGGGAGCCTTTTAACAGTTATTTCCAGCTTTACATGGCATTCTTGGGGACACAGACGAGAAGATGACTACCATGATGCCTCTCACCTCTGTTAACATTGCCTTGTGCAGCAATTTCTGGCCAGAACCTAGCGCAGCAAGGCTACCACCTGTAGGACCCCAGTTACCCTATCCATTGTCTGCCACATCCTTGTGGATGACAGCACCTGACCTGTGACACAATCTACCTTCAGAGAATGTAAGTGGGAAAAAGGACTTTCTTTTGGTGATTAACTTCTAAATAAGTGGGTAACTTCTTTTAGGGCCTGAGCTTTATCAGTGCTTGATTTGTTTGTCCACAGTAGTGGGATGGAGAAGGCAAATAAAAGGTATGCGTTGGTGAAACAGTTAAGACAGGTACCCGTGAGCTGGAAATCCAGTGTAGGGCTTAGAGCCCTAGACATGGCAAGGCTACAGTCCCTCAAGCTAGCCCTAAAGCAAGTGACAAGAATAGGAGCCTTAAACCCCTGCCTACCGCTGCCAGCATTACTGCAGAAGACTCACGAGGAAGGGTCTGGATCCTGGAACCAATGACGTGCGGAAAGCTAGAGGTGGCTGGCCCAATGTTTCTCTCTAAGCGGCCCACACCTCCCAGTCTTTGTGATGAATCTTGCCCTTTTTGAGCCAGGATCTCTCTCATTCCTCATTCAGGGGCCTGTCCTGAAAACATACATTCACAGCCACAATCCAGATCCATATAGGCAGACAGATGTACCGCACAACAGCCTCAAGGCTTCCTCAAGCAGTCCTCGACCTGGGCTCACCTTTTAACCAATTCTCAGTACCCACTGTCCCACCACTGGGGGAGAAGGCACTGCATGACCCGCCCTCCACCAAGTGAACTATTTCAGCTCCATCATGTAAAAAGCCCCTGAGGACTCCACTTACAACAAAAACCAGAAAGAGGGCAGAGAAATAAATAGACCACAGTGACCTTCATGTGTGCAAATTACAGTTGTTAAAAACAAAGCGACAACAGAAAAGAGGCTGTGGTCTCAATGGGACAGTGCCGAAGTAGAGCCCTGTACTCTCAGACCTGCAGAGAGAGGGTCTCATGCTCCAACAGGTCTAGGGCTTGCAGGCAGGGTGGTGGGGTCTCATGTGGAGGCCCTCATGGCAAAGAATGGAGATGTGGTGGGGCTGATGGTGGGCCAGAGGGAACCTAATCAAGATGAGGCTGTGGCCTCAGCTCCCTCCTCTGAGTCCCACACCTCAGACTGCAGGTAGTCAGCAAAGAGAGCCTTGGCCCTGCGTAGGACGCGCCCCAGGTGGTGTTTTCGCACGAGGCGGTCAAAGTGCATGGCCAGCTCGTTGTAATCCAGCCCATTGCGCATGATGTGGTCACGGTGCTCCAGCAGGATGGCGAGGCAGAGAAACAGCATGAATGGGTTCCCCCGGCCAAACTCCTGGGGTGGAGGCAAGCCCAGTGGGTGTTGGGGTGGTAGGGACTTCCCAGGGTCTTGTGGGGAGCCCACCTCTGGCATCAGTGGGGATCCTGTAGCTGCATCACCAGCAGGAGAGGCCTCCTGGGAGGATGGAGGAGATGAGGAGGTTGGGGAATCAGGGCGGGAAGAGGAGGAGAGCAGTGGGTCTGAGGAGTTGAGCAAGGGCTCGGAAAGGGACTTGGAGCTGATGAGGGAAATGGGATGGGGCAGCTGGACCAGGGGGTCCCTCCTGGGTCCGGTGTTATCCCTGAGTTGCTGGAGGTCATCCAGACTGGCCTGTCTCAGGAGACGCCCCCCACCACCAGGCCCCTGGCTGGTCATGGCCAAGTGGTCAACTGCATCTTCAAAAGCACTTCCTCCCCCACCGGCAGGCCTTAACATGTGCCTCTGTCGTACAGGCCTCCCCCTGTGGCTACCAAAGCCAGTGTCTGCCCCTTGGCTGGGGGGTCCAACGAGCTCTACCTCATGTTCAGGAGGATCTGGGGGTAGTGAACTCCAGGTGACCTCAAGCATGCGGAGGGCATCATCAAAGGCGAACTCGCGCTTGAGCTCGAGCAGCAGCCAGCGGTAACAGAAGAAGAGATCATCAGCACCAGCTTCTTGCAGATACTGGTAGAAGTCAGGGTCAGCGTGTCGCAGCAGCAGCTTGAGGTGGGCAAACTTGGTGGCCATGGCACGGCCATCAGGATGGAAGTTTGCGGCTAGGCGCTTCATGATGCCACAAAAGCAGACAAAGGCATGGCCTTCGTGGTCCATGACAGCAAGGATGGGTGAGGCAAGGTCACTCATGCCCTGGCAGTAGGACACCTGTGGGTGGGTAACAGCATAGGTGGTGAGCAGGTCGTGCAGTGCCCGCAGGTGTGGGCCATCCTCAGGCCCCGCATAGTAGGGGTGGGCCCGGTCCGTACGCAGCACATCCTTGAGGACAGTGCTGCGGATGAATTCCAGGTCCTCGGGGCTTGCTCGCTGAGCCCACTCACTCTTAAGCTGCTCATACTCCCGACTCTTGCGTTTCATGTAGTCCATCCGTTCACGGCCTGTCAGCCCGTCTGGGTACACATTCAGCAGGTATCGCCACACCACCTGGCCAGGGACAAAAAGGATGAGGCTGAGGTTCTACAGATGAGCCACCACATCCCAGGGTACATCTGTCACCACCTACCCACTTGCTCTGGACCTTTCTCCTTCTTCAGAAAGATCTGCCTTTCACCTCTGACTCCTAGCCCCTGGTAAAGGAGAGCCTGCTGCACTGGACCATCACCACTCCCTCCCATGATAGCGTGGTGCACTGTGTGTGTCTCATGAGTTACTCATGACAGCGGGAGTGATGGGTCCAATGAGTGGCCAAGGAGGCTCACCTTTCGCAGGGAGGGCTCAACACCTCCATGATAGATCCGCAGGCGCAACTCCTCAGGGCGGGAGAGCTGGCCCTCATGGTTCAGGTATGTGTGGAACTCAGCATCGCTCAGGGGTGGCTTGAAGGGCTTGACATCCTCCCCATATGACCAACTTAGCACCTGCTGGACCTTAGACAAGGTGCGGCCCACCTGTGAAGGAGGGAGCGAGGCCACTTGTCAGCTGGGCAGGCTAGGGGCAGGTGCCAACCAGCAGGCTCAGAATGAGGGGAGCCAGGTAGGCCCTGCCCTACAACCACAGCAGGGTCCGGGGGTCCCTGAAACCACCTGAGAGAGGATGGACTGAGTGAAGGGCAGGGCAGCCGTTGTCAGTGACGACCGTTTCTCAGCCAGCAGCACATCAGAGCCAATGACATCCTTGGGGCTGATTATGTCCCAGTCTTCCAGCAGTGGGCCTGGACACACGGAATGAAACAATGTGAGAATGGGGATGAGAACTCCAGACCTCCAGGCCCGATTCCTCTCCTACCAACGCCAGGCAGCCACGAGACAATGAGTGACTCCCACTCTCTCTTTCCATGTCATCTAAATCATGAAAAAACTGCAGCCATAAATAATGCTTTTTCTATTAGACTGTCTTTTATATTAGGTAACTGTCTCACAAAATTGCTGGGCAGACTCTAAAAGTAATATTTACTATGTGCCAGATACTGTGACAAGGTCTTAGCTTTTAATATATATAATAACAACATGAGACAATATTGCCATAGTGCTAAGTGCCAGGAGGTGTTCTGAGCCCTTTGCAAATATTAGCTTATTTTATATTCACATCCACCCTATAAATTAGGCACTATTATTACTGCCACTTTCTATGAGGAAACAGACACAGTCAGGATTCGGTAGTTGCCTAAAGCCCTACAGCGTGAGTGAATGAAGCAAAATTTGAAGCCCAGGTCCAAAGCTGAAGTTTCCAAACTCCTAATCTATAGTCATGCTGCTAGTTTTTAAAAATTATTCATACTCTTTTTTAAAAGATTCATTTATTTTTGGACAGAGGGGAAGGGAGAGAGAAAGAGAGGGAGAGAAACATCAGTGTGTGGTTGCCTTCTACATGCCCCCCACTAGGGACCTGGCTCACAACCCAGGCATGTGCCCTGACTAGGAATTGAACCAGCAACCCTTTGGTTTGCAGGCCGGCACTCAATCCACTGAGCTACACCAACCAGGGCTATAGTCATGCTTATTTTCCTCCCATAATCAATATAGTTTACCATGATTATCCTCATTTTTACAGACAATGACAAAAGGGTTAGGACAATTAGTAAATGGCCAGATTCTATAGCTAAGCAATGGGAGGGCTGGGATCTGAACCTTATTTGCCTTACTCCAGAGCCCATGTAGATTTTAGAAAAAATATTTTTGGAATAGATATGTTGTGTATGTTAGAGGAAATAATGCTATGCTTGACTTTCTCCAGTTCTGGCCCTTGGAACGTCAGCAGAAGTCTGTCCTTTCTCTCTCTTCTTTAAGCCTGTTTGCATCCTTTCTTCCACTTCAAATGTGATATGGTGGACAAAGCAACAGCAAGATCCAGTGGCTTTCGAACTCTGTTATGTGAAACAAATCCACTTGGATTTGTATAATGTGTTGTCACTTGCACTTGCAGGCAAGTGCCTTCCCTAAGCAGCATTTCCATGGAGTTCACTGTATGCTGTCCCTCAGAGCTGAAGGGAAACGAACCCAAGGCCACATTGGATGTCACTGCCCCTCCTTGGATGTCTCACAGTGGACTGTAAACCTGAGGGGTCCAAAAGGGGAGCCTGGGAGCTACTCTAGACATGATCTCCTCCTCTGTTCCTCATGTGAGTTAACAGTGTGCCTATCTGTTCAGTTGCTTAAGCCAGAAAGTTGAGAGACATCCTTGCCTTCTCCTGCTTTCTCAACTCCCAGGGCCAAACCTTTGCTAAGCCCCATTGCTTCTACATGCAGGACATACTTTAATTCCACCTCCTCTCTCATTTGCACCTTATCACCCTGTCTGAGCCACCGTATCTCTCACCTCAAACTGCCACCTAACCAGTCCCTGCTTCCTCTTTGCCCCTCTCCACTCTCTCCCAGCAGCTGCCAGAGTGGTCTTTCTAAAACAGTAATCAGAGCATTAAAACACAACAGATAAAATGGAGGTTATACTACTGAACAGGAAAAATGAACAAGGTAAAAATAATGGTTTGAAAGACCTAGAATAACCCCTTCAAGGTACAGAGCTAAAGCTTTGTCATGATTTGAGTGAAAAAGTTGAGAGACCTTGGAGACCTCATACACAAATACTGCGAAATGCAGCGGGGAAAGGAGGGTCAGGAGGAGACAGTATAATCATACAGTCATGAAGGAGAAGGTCCATGAGATCAAGAAATGACTCACCAAATCTTAGATAGCATTATTGAACAAACAACACATACAGCAGGCCTCCTCTGATTCTATCCAGATGCTGGTGAACTGCCCAAATTTCAAGAAGGAAGAAAAACTCTTGCCAGCTTCCAAAGACAAGGATGAGGCTGCTTACAACAGAAAGAAGGTCAGAATGGTGATGGGCTTCTGTTCCACAACTCCAGAAACAAGAAGACAGTAGCTTGCAGTACCTATGGAACACTGAGAAGAAAGGCCTAAGATCCAAGGGCTCCATGCCCAGCCCAAACAGCACATATCTATGGCGGCCAAAGAAAGACATTTTTGATCACTAGAGTACATCTAACCCATGCACCTTATTGGAAGAGAACAAAGAAGTTCTCAAAGGATACGACTACAAGGGCTCAAGGCAGGGAAGGCAAAGGAAGGGTAAAGGGTGACAGGCCACAAGTTTGTAACATATATAGTTAAACATAAGCTGACAGAGACACTGTGATTGGGAGTTTGTAATCTTAAGTGTTACTTTAGCATTCCTGAAACATAAGCAACCTACTATAAACAAAAGATAGTGATAGCCTGGAATTTAAAAAGAAACACAAATTACTGTCTCAGCAAAACCCAGAAGTTAAGGGTTAGAGATCAGAGGAAGAATCAGAAGTGTTCCAAAGCCAAAGCTTCCATTTTGAGGGATAGGGAGGGCAGGAAACACTGGAGTGGAAAAGTGCTCTAAAGGTTTCACTGCCAATTGTGTAAAGAAGCATAAATCCAGCTATGGGATTTTTATGAGAGATATACCTAAAACTGGATGACAGAGAAAGGATGGAAAGTGAAGAAACCTGAAGGGATATTGTACGTGGCAAACACAAACAAAAAGCAAGAGCAGCAATATGTATGTCAGAAAAAGCATCACTCAAGGCCAAAAACATTACAGGAAAATCTATATTGATTTTTAAAAAGAAAGAACCCATTAATAAAGTGGGTAAAGGATTTCTACAAGTATAAACTCATCCAGTGGCAAAACATGATCTGAACTAACACGAGACTATACATAGTCTTTATGTAACCCCACGCAGTGTGAATATGCACACATTTTCCTGAAGAAACACCCAAGTGTTTCATTATGGGGTGTGACCTCAGGCCCTGTTTGCAGTATTATATAATACATGCTATATGTACTGCATTTCCTCATCATAAAATTGTCAAGCTTCCCAAGCCCTAAATTCATATGTAAATGCTGGGCAATGCTAATCAGAAATCTAACAGAGTTTTCCCTAGACATGGATAAAATTATTTTAAGGTTCATGTGAAAGAATTCACATTTAAAAATAGTTAAGAAAAAGAAGAGTCAAGAAAAAGAATAGTGGGAGGATGGCAAAGCTTGCCTTATTAAAATTTACCACAAAAGCATTGTGATAAAAATATGATGTTAGCATAGCAATAGACAAAGAGAGGCAATTGGTGGAATGCAATAGAAAGCCTAGAAGTACGTGTTATCTCCAAGTGCACATGGAAACTCAACATTCACAAAAGTAACATTTCAAGTCATCGTAGAAAAGGTAGTTATTTAAAAAAGATGCCTGCACCCTTGCTGGTGTGGCTCAGTTGGTTAGAGTGTCCTGTATACCAAAAGGTTGGGGGTTCTATCCCTGGTCATGGCACATACCTAGCTTGTGGGTTTGAGGACCAGGTGGGGCATGTGTGGGAGGCAACCAATCAATGTTTCTCTCTCTCTTTCTGTCTTTCCCTTCATTTCTCTCTAAAACCAATAAATATATTTTTAAAAAGATGCTGGCATGCCTTGGCCAGGTAGCTCAGTTGGTTAGAGCATCGTCCAGATATGCCAAGGTTGCAGATTTGATCTCGCATCAGGGCACATACGAGAAGCAACTAATGAATGCATAAATAAGTAGAACAACAAATCAAAGCCTCTCTCTCTCTCTCTCTCCTCTCAAATCCATTTAAAAACCAAAGCTGGCAGCAATGAATAAATACCTATCAATAATAACCTTAAATGTAAGTGGATTAAATGCTCCAATTAAAAGACATAGGGTAGCTGAATGGATCAGAAAACATGACCCACACACATGCTGCCTACAAGAGACACACCTCAGAACGAAAGACCTACACAGACTGAAAGTGAAGGGATGGAAGAAAATATTCCAAGCAAATGGATAGGCAAAAAAAAAAAGCTGGGGTAGCAGTACTTATATCAGACAAAATAGACTTCAAAACAAAGGCTATAACAAGAGATAAAGAAGGTCACTACATAATACTTAAGGGAGTTGTCCAACTAGAGGATATAACTCTTGTAAACATATATGCACCCAACATAGGAGAGCCTAAGTACATAAGGAAAATCTTGGAGGACTTCAAGAAAGAGATCAACAGCAATACAGTCATCATAGGGGATTTTAACACCTCACTTCAACAATGGACAGATCTTCCAAACAAAAAATCAACAAGGATATTGTGGCACTGAATGACACCCTAGATCAAATGGACTTAATTAATATTTACAGACCATTTCACCCCAAAGAAGCAAAATATACATTCATTTCAAATGAGCATGGATCATTCTCAAAGACAGACTACATGGTAGGACACAAAACAAGCCTCAACAAATTCAAGAAAATTGAAATCATATCAAGCATCTTCTTGGACCACAGTGGCTTGAAACTAGAAACCAACCTCAAGGAAAACCCTCAAAATCATTCAAATACATGGAGACTGAATAACTTGTTATTAAATAATGAATGGGTTAACAATGAGATCAAGGAAGAAATCAAAAAGTATCTGGAAACAAATGAAAATGAACACACGACAACCCCAAACCTATGGGACACAGCGAAGGCAGTCCTGAGAGGGAAGTTCAGAGCAATACAGGCCTACCTTAAGAAGTTAGAAACATTTCAAACAAACAACCTAACCCTACATGTACAAGAACTGGAGGAACAACAACAAACAAAACCCAGAGTGAGTAGAAGGAAGAAAATAATCAAGATCACAACAAAATTAAATGACATAGAGACTAAAAAGAAATACAATTCAAAGAATCAATGAATACAGGAGCTGGTTCTTTGAAAAGATAAAATTGACAAGCCTCTAATCAGACTAATCAAGAAAAAGAGAGAGAAGACCCAAATAAAGTAAATCAGAAATGAAAGAGAAGTAATAACTGATACCACAGAAATACAAAGGATTGTAGGAAATTACTATGAACAACTTATATGCCAAGAAGTTGGACAACCCGTGTGAAATGGATAAATTTCTAGAAACATAGAATCTTCCAAAACTGAATCAAGAAGAAGCAGAAAGCCCGAATACACCAATAACAACTAGCAAAATCGAAGTAGTAATCAAAAAACTCATGGCAGCCCTGGCTGGTATAGCTCAGTGGATTGACCATGGGCTATGAACCAAAGGGTCACCAGTTTAATTTCCAGTCAGGGCACATGCCTGGGTTTCAAGCCAGGTCCCTAGTAGGGAGCACACAAGAGGCCACCATACATTGATGTTTCTCTCTCTCTTTTTCCTTCACTTCCCCTCTCTCTAAAAATAAACAAACAAAATCTTTTTTTTTTTTTAAGAAACCATCCTCAAAATAAAAAGGGAATTGACCATATGGGAGAACCTATTTGCCAGTGATACATTGGACAAGGGTTTAGTCTCCAAAATGTAAAGAACTCATATATGACTCAACACCAGGAAGACAAACAATCCAATTTAAAAATGGGGAAAGGATGTGAATAGACACTGCTGTAGGAGGACACACAGATGGCCCGTAGACATATGAAAAGATGCTCAGCATCACTAGCCATCAGAGAGATGCAAATTAAAACCACAGTGAGTTGTTACCTCACTCCGGTCACAATGGCCACCATTAATAAATCAACAAACAACAAGTGCTGACGAGGATGTGGAGAAAAAGGAACCTAGTACACTGTTGGTGGGAATGCAGACCGGTGTAGCTACAGTAGAAAACAGTATGGAATATCCTCAAAAAAATTAAAAATGAGGGAGAGAGAACCAAGATGGCAGCGTAGGTAGACACACTGCGCCTCCTCGCACAACCAGAACTGACAGAAAATCGAACGGCAAGGAAGTCCGACACCAAGTAGATAAAAAAGAAACATACATCCAGACTGGTAGGAGGGGCAGAGATGGCAGCTGGGGCTGAGAGGACTCGTGTGGCCATGGTGGGGACAGAGACTGGCGGAGTGTGGGACCAACAGGGCAGGCAATCTGACCACTAGCAGACCCTGCGGCCCTACAGTCGCGCACAGATAAACCGAGAGGGCCGGACTCAGAGTGGCGGAGAACAGGGTAGGCAGAGCGGCGAGTAGCACCCCGCAGCCCCACATTCGCGCATAGATAAACCCGGACGAATGTCGGGGAGCGAAGCAGACCACGTAACCCGGGGCTCCAGCGCGGGGAAATAAAGCCTCAAACCTCTGATTGAAAACACCCGTGGGGGTTGGGGCAGCAGCAGGAGAGACTCACAGCCTCACAGGAGAGGTCGTTGGAGAGACCCACAGGGGCCTAGAGTGTGCACAAGCCCACCCACTCGGGAACCAGCACCAGAGGGGCCCAATTTGATTGTGGGTATTGGAGTGAAAGATTGAAATCCAAAGGAGAGTGAAGCGGGAGCCATTGCTCTCTCTCGGCCCCATCCCCCACGTACAGCGTCACAGCGCAGCAACCAGCGTTACCCCGCCCCGGTGAACACCTAAGGCTCCGCCCCTTTAAGTAACAGACGCACCAAGACCAAAAAAAAAAAAAAAAAGGCCCAAATGACAGAACACTTCAAAGCTCCAGAAAAAATACAACTAAGCGAGGAAGAGATAGCCAACCTATCGGATGCACAGTTCAAAACACTGGTTATCAAGATGCTCACAGAATTGGTTGAATTTGTTCGAAAACTAGATGAAAAAATGAAGTCTATGCTAAGAGAAACAAAGGAAAATGTACAGGGAACCAATAGTGATGCGAAGGAAACTGGGACTCAAATCAACGGTGTGGACCAGAAGGAAGAAAGAAACATCCAACCAGAAAAGAATGAAGAAACAAGAACTTGGAAAAAATGAGGAGAGGCTTAGGAACCTCCAGGACATCTTGAAACGTTCCAACATCTGAATTATAGGGGTGCCAGAAGGAGAAGAGGAAGAACAAAAAATTGAAAACTTATTTGAACAAATAATGAAGGAGAACTTCCCTCATCTGGCAAAGGAAATAGACTTCCAGGAAGTCCAGGAAGCTCAGAGAGTCCCAAAGAAGCTGGACCCAAGGAGGAACACACCAAGGCACATCATAATGACATTACCCAAGATTACACAGAAGGAGAGAATCTTAGAAGCAGCAAGAGAAAAGGACACAGTTACCTACAAAGGGGTTCCCATAAGACTGTCAGCTGATTTCTCAAAAGAGACCTTACAGGCAAGAAGGGACTGGCAAGAAGTATTCCAAGTCATGAAAGGCAAGGGCCTACATCGAAGATTACTGTATCCAGCAAAGCTATCATTTAGAATAGAAGGGCAGATAAAGTGCTTCTCAGATAAGGTCCAGTTAAAGGAGTTCATCAGCACCAAGCCATTATTATATGAAATGTTAAAGGGACTTACCTAAGAAAAAGAAGATAAAAAATAGGAACAGTAAAAATGACAGCAAACTCACAGTTATTAACAACCACACCTAAAACGAAAACAAAAGAAAACTAAGCAAACAACTAGAACAGAAACAGAACCACAGAAATGGAGATCACATGGAGGGTTATCAATAGGGGATTGGGAGGGGGAGAGAGGGGGGAAAGGTTCAGAGAATAAATAGCATAAATGATAGGTGGAAAATAGACAGGGGGAGGGTAAGAATAGTATAGGAATTGTAGAAGCCAAAGAACTTGTAAGTATGACCCATGGACATGAACTATAGGGGGGCAATGTGGGAGGGAGGGGGTGGGCAGGATGGAGTTGAGTGAAGGAGGGGAAATGGGACAACTGTAATAGCATAATCAATAAATATATCAAAAAAATTAAAAATGAAACTGCCTTTTGACCCGATAATTCCACTGCTGGGATTATACCCTAGGAATTCTAAGACACCAATTCAGAAAAACTTATGCACCCCTGTGTTCATAGCAGTGCTATTTACAATAGCCAAGTGCCAGAAACAGCCTAAGTGCCCATCAGTAAATGAGTGGGTCAAAAAAGCTGTGGTACATACACAATGGAATACTATGCAGCAGAAAGGAGTTCCTGCCTTTTGCGACAGTGTGGATGGAACAGAGAATATTATGCTAAGTGAAATAACTAGGCAGTGAAAGACAAATACCATGTGATCTCACTTATAAGAGGAATCTAATGAACAAAATAAACAAATGAGCAAAATAGAACCTGAGGCACGAAGACATGGAACAGACTGACAGCAGCCATAGGGCAGGTGGGAGGGGGATAATGGTGGCAAGAAGGGGAAGGGACTAGTCAAAGAACATGTATGAATGACACATGGACATGGACAATGGTGTGGGGATTGACTGTGGGAGTGGGGGGTAGGTTGGGCAGAGGAGGGCAAATGGGAAAAATTGGGACAACTGTAACAGAATAAAAATAAAGACGATGCTGGCATAATTGACTATCTAGAATTTTTTATTTTATTTTTAAAGATTTTATTTAGTTATTTTTAGAGAAAGGGGAAAGGAGGGAGAAAGAGAGAGAGAGAGAATCATCAATGTGTGGTTGCCTCTCACGCACCCCATGCTGGGGACCTGGCCTGTAACCCAGCCATGTGCCCTGAGTGGGAATCGAATCAGCGACCTTTTGGTTCACAGGCCAGCACTCAATCCACGGAGCCACAGCAGCCAGGGCTAATTCTATTAAATGAAAAGAACAGTAAGTACACAGAATTATCAAGAAAAAAATTTAGAAAGGAAAACATTAAATATATCATAAAGCTATGTGATTAAAACAACATGGGACTGGTTTAGGATTTAACAGAGATCAAGGTTGGAGAATCAGGAATTCAGAAACAAACCTGTGTAGGAGAAGGAATTTGGTAAATAAGACAACAGGAGGAAAGGAATGGACTCATCAATAACCAGAAAGTTGATTCTCTTTTAAAAAAATCTGTCTGCCTCCCTGCTTTATTTGCATTCCTCTCAGTTCTTACCCAGTTGAGGTTTTCTTTATGTATTTATTAGCCGAGCAGATTGGATTTCTTTACTGAAGTAGCGCTACAGTATCTATTTTACAGGTGAGGAAAGCAAGGCCTGGAGAATAAGTTAAGTGAATGAGCAAAGCACATAGGGCTGCTCAGGGGCAGAGGTTCCTGTACCTCTGGCTACCTGTCTTTCTCCATTTGTTTCTCTGCCCGTCTCTGTCACCATCTTTCTCTCTGACTCCTGTTTCTTTCTCTCTCTTTCTCTCTCTCTCTCTCTCTCTCTCTCTCTCTCTCTCTCTCTCTCTCTCGTCTCTTTTTCTCAAGGCTGCCAATCTTAACAAGGGCAAAATTTTGTACAGTCAAATGGTTACGAGCAAAGACTGAGGAGTCATTCCAACCACCACCTGGGTTCAAATCCTGCTCTCCCACTTACTGTGTGACATGGATGAATTCTGTCTCCTTTCTGAGCCTCAGTTTCCTCATCTATAATATGGGTATAACAATTGGCCCTACCCTGTAGGACCGTTTTGACAATCCAATGAATAACTATTACGTGTAAAATGGCCCCAAGCACTCAACACGTTAGCTATTCATATGTTATTATGATGTCAATAAAATGCTTCAGTCACCCCAAATGGCTACAGGCTGGGAACCATGTATTTCAATACACAATTTTTTATTTAAAGAATTTCAAATGTACAAGAAAGTTAAAAAATGAATACATGAACATCCATACATCCTTCATCTAGCTCCTCTAACTATTGACAATTTTGCCACATTTGCTTCATTTCATTCTCTCTGTGTGTATACATATTATTTTGGGGTGAATCTGTGTGTTTTTAAGGACCAGCATAGGCAAGAGTGGGGGAATAAATATAAGAAAAGAAGTAGTAGCTGAGAGATCAAGGGAACAAATGAATGAGTGAGCAAGAATACAAACAAATTGCCTTGGCTTGTGTGGCTCAGTGGATTGAGTGCCCACTTGCTAACCAAAAGGTCACTGGTTTGATTTCCCATTAGGGCACATGCCTGGGTTGCAGGCCAGGTTCCCAGTTGGGGATCGGGGAGAGGCAACTGATGATGTATCTCTCGCACATAGATGTTTCTCTCCCTCTTTTTCACCCTCCCTTCCCCTCTCTCTAAAAATAAGTAAACAAATCTTTCAAAAACAAGAATACAGGCCTGGCTGGTGTAGCTCAGTGGATTGAGTCCCAGTCTGCGAAACATTGGGTCGCTGGCTGGATTCCCAGTCAGGGCACATGCCTGGGTTGTGGGCCAGGTCCCCAGTAGGGGGCGTGTGAGAGGCAACCACATATTGATGTTTCTCTTCCTCTCTTGCTCCATTTCCCTCTAAAAATAAATAAATGAAATCTAAAAAAAATAAAAAGATAAAAAAAGAATATAAATTGTAAAAAATGCAATAAAAATTTAAAAAATATAGAAACTATAGTGTACTAATATTAAAAAATACAAATAGATGAGTGCAAGATGAGTGAATGAATAAATACAGCTACCATAATTATAATCAGCATTGTTATATTTACATATTATCATAATTAAAACATACAATCTATAGCTCTGTTATATTGCATTATATAACTGTATATTACTAGACTATATACTACAATAGTAAATATAAAATGACAATTATTGTTATTAGAGCTAATACTTTTTGAGCATTCACTATGCAGCCATGCACCATTACAGGTATTTTACATAAATTTTCCTGTTTAATCCTCCCAATGGCCGCAAGATACCATTATCTCTACAGGTAAAGAAAAGTGGCCACGCCAAGACTTGGAACCAGGCTATCTTGCTCCCTAGCCCAGTGTGAAGGAGTGTATTGCAAGGGGTAGAGTCATCATATGGGGACATGGTAGGTAGGTCCCAGAGCAATTCCATGAAGGGCACTGGGTACTCACTGTCCTCAGTGGGTCGAATGTCTACACGCAGCTGCAGGTAAGGTTTGGAGGCAGTGGCGAAAGCCGTGCTGAGATCCCAGTCAGACAGGAGTGAGAGGTAAGTTTCCTGCCCCAGCCGATCCCGGCCCAGGTAGCTGATGCCAAAGTTCTTCTTCCTGCTCATGAGAGGTGTGGCAGCTCTCAGTGCCCCAGTTGCCCTGCAGGCCTCAGGGACAGTTTCCAAAAGAATCAAGGGATGGTAGATGGTGTTGACAACTATCTACTATATGCTAGGTATTATGCTAAGGATTGTGGGCAGATTGTTCACCTTTGTTACACAAACACAGAAAGAGACACACATCTGCTTATATCTGGAGGACGCATTGGAAACTGGTAAAATGTTTGTACCTTCTAGGGAGGGTGACAGGGTAGTTGAAGGATAGAAGCAGAAAGAAAGCAGTCTTATTTCTGCATAGAAAAGCAATCTATATGGTTGTCATTTTTCACAACAAAAGATGTTTAAGCAAAAAAGGTCAAATAACAGCGAGAAATTTGTTCTTCAGATACACTTGTGTAACTATGCAAAGAGGCATGTTATGTGATAATTACTGTAACCATGGAAACATCCAATACCCATCACTTTTGTACTCTTTTGAGTTTTGTTACCATGTGCATGTATTCCTCCAAAATAACCACAACAAAATAACCATCACACCTGTCACTGAGAGACACCACTTTCCATCTATCAGGTTGGCAAAGTCTCCAGTGCTTCCTAATAACCAGTGTTTATGAGGGTGTCAGGGAAACATATTTTATATGCTGCTGGTGAGATTGTAAATTGGTAAAACCTGTCTGCAGAGCCTTTTGGAACCATCCATTGAAAAATTTTTAAAGACTTTTTATTTATTTTTAGACAAAGAGAAACAGAGAAAGAGAGGGAGAGAAACATCAACGTGTGGTTGCCTCTCGTGCACCCCCTACTGAGGACCGGGCTGGCAACCCAAGCATGTGCCCCAACTGGGAATCGAACTGGTGACCCTTTGGTTCACAGGCTGACACTCAATCCATTGAGCCACACCAGCCAGGGCCAATTAATTGAAAATTTTAAAAGCACAGACCCACCCTGGCTGGTGTGGCTCAGTGGATTGAGTGCCAGCCTGTGAACTGGAGGGGTGGGGGTAGTTACCGGTTCAGTTCCTGGTCAGGGCACTTGCCTGGGTTGCGGGCAAGGTCCCCAGTTGCGGGTGTATGAGAGGCAACCGATAGATATTTCTCTTACACATCGATGTTTCTCTCCCTCTCTTTCTCCCTTCTTACCATCTCTCTAAAAAATAAATAAATAAAATCTTTGAAAAAAGTTAAAAAATAAAAAGCATACACCCTTTAATCCATGACTAGATTTCCTTAAATGTTCCAAGATACACATATATGGTTGTTCACTGTGGGTTTATTTATGATAATAAAACAAACAAATAACCTACCAAACAACAACAAAAAAATCCAAACTATTGCTTTTGAGGTAGGCCGCCCACTGGTCGATCACCAGCATCCTATTACTCACCCATTCAAGTCAAACGCTCGGATGAGGATGTGCTGCAACACATCAAGTGAGGTGATCTGGGGGTCAACAGCAAAAGAGCGGAACTCAGGTGGCAAGAAGCTCTCACATTTCTGAGGAGAGAAGACCCGGGGTAGGCCATCAGAGGCATATCATCATGCTGAAGCGGAGTGAGCAGTGTGAGGCATGGTCAGAGAAGTGTCAGGGACCATATCAAGGTGAGCATTCTAGACAATGGTGAGGATTTAAGTTTTTGCTTTGAGTGAGGTGGGGGCATTGGGAGGGTTCTGAGAAAGGAAGGATGTACTCTGACTTAAGATTTACAGAATCCTTCTGGCTGCTCTGTCTAGAACAGAGTGGAGGGCAAGGGAGACAGCAGTAGTCTAGTGAGGAGGGGGCTACTGCAATAGTCCAGGCACTCAGTCCTTTTTTTCTATATGCCCTCAACAATGGTTGCCAAGATCATCACGTCCAGTCTGACCTTTATTAAATCAGTCCTCCATGCTGCAACCAATCTAGTACATCAAGCTACAACACTTCCCTGCTTAAATATCTTTTTTTAAATTACTGGTCAAGTACAGTTGTCTCCATCTTCCCCCTACTGCTCCCCCTGCCCCACCCATCCCCACCTCCCACCCTTGATCCTACCCCCTTTGGTATTGTCCATGTGCCCTTCATACATGTTCCTTGACAACCGTTCCCCTATTTTCCCTGCTTAAACATCTTGAAAGGGACTCCAACAGGTGGGCCTATAGGACCACAGCCAGCCTGTCTCCTGTCAGCTTTTTTTTTAACTTTACATGCTGATACTACCAAGCTGCTGAAAGTTACTTTGAACACAACCTTGGCTTCAAGCCTTTGCTTGTGGTGATTATGTTCTCTGGAGAGTCCTTCCCACTTTCTTCAAATGGTTCACTCAGCTCAGGTATCATCTCTTTTCTGAACATTGAAACCTCTACCTTAGAGCTTCCTCTAGTACACTGAAGCGATCCACTCCTTTCCAGAATCTACCCTTTTATTATTAACACCACCAGTGCCACCAGCCTAGTCTGAGCCACCATCACTGCTTTCTGCAACTAGTGTAACTTTTCTTTTTATATTTTATTTATTTATTTTTAGAGAGAGGGGAAGGGAAGGAGAAAGAGAGGGAGAGAAACATCAATGTGTGGTTGCCTCTCATGTGCCCTCTACTGAGGACCTGGCCCGCAACCCAGGCACGTGCCCTGACTGGGAATCAAACCAGCAGCCCTTTGGTTGGAGGGCCTGTGCTCAATCCACTGAGCTACACCAGCCAGTGTTAACAGCTTTCTTATTCAGAGTACACACCAAAGGCCCTTCACAATCTCCCCTCTCTCACCTCTGTGATTCACCTTCATGCACTCTTCTCCTCAGTCCCTTGGCTCCAGCAATAAGGGAACCTAAGGGCACATGCTAAGCTCATCCACACCTCCCAGCCTTTGCCCTTGCTATTCCCTCTACCTAGAACACTCATCCCCCCGACTGGCACATGCTGACTCCTTTTAATTCCAGTCTCTGCTTCTTCAACACCTCTCTGGGACTTTCCCTGTACAACCTTGGGTAAAGTAACACCCTAGTTCAGAACCTTTTCTATTATTTCCTCATGACATTCACCAGTGTCTGCAGCATCTCATTAGCTGTTCGTCTCCCCCCACGAACTGTCAGTTCATCCAGGTGGAGACTTGCACAAAAGTGCACTCTCAACACATGTTAACTGACTTCGGTGCCTCCTTTTTAGACAGCACCCACCCCGCATTGCTCAGGGCCTCACTCAACTATTAAGCCCCCTCCTCCATCCCTATATCCTCTCTTCTCTACTTAAAATCTCCACTCATCCACTCCATAGGCTCCTACACCTCCATTTTCGTCTCCACGCCTTCCAGCCCTGCCCCACTTTCCCAGATCCAGCTTACTCTAACCCCTGCCACCATCACTAGGCCCTCGAGCCTCGCCCCTAAGGTAACACCCCAAATCTCAGGTCCCGCCCTCCATCCTAGGGCAGCCACCACTTTCTCCTTCCATGACAGCCCCGGGCAGTCTGGTTGAGCGTCAGCCAACCTCACCTTGACTCGAACCCGTACCACCTCTCGCTCCTCCTCCTCAGCCGCTGCTTGGACTCCCCCACCAGGTGAGGGCGCTCCGGAGCCGGTCAAGTCCGAAGACCCAGGGGCCGTCGCCATCCCGCCGCCACCCCCTTTAGGGTGACAGGTGACAGCTGCCTCCCTACCTCTGCGCGCACTCTGTGTGAGGCGCCTGCAGCCCCACCTTGCGCCCGGGCGCAGGCGCAAAGGGCGCTACGCGACCCTAGCAACCCCTACCACCGCCCCTCCCATCTGGCAGAGTGGAGGTCGCCTCTGCGCGTGCGTATATAGCACTGTAGCCAGAAGCCCCGCCTCCAACATCGGGCATTTTGCTTTACTTCAGCCACTGCGCAGGTGCTGATCTAGGCCCCGCCTCCCCTTGTCGCGATTTGGTTGTTTGAGTAGTTTACTTCTGGTTTCTCCTAGTTAGTATTAAAGTGATGACCTATTGGAGCGAGAGAATTGAGGGGTAGGTTGGGGAAGGAAGCTGCTGTGCGAAGTCGTCAAGTCCTCCCACAGCCTGCACCAAGTTGCCTAATGCTTCAGTTTCAGATGATGTCATCTATTTCAAATGCTGTGGCCCTCTGTTGTAATGAATACGCTGAACGGAAAAATAATCCCTTTTCCAGGATTTAAAAAACATTTAAAAGATTTTATTTATTTACTTTTAGAAAGAGGGGAAGGGAGGGAGAAACAGAAGGAGAGAAACAGCAAGGTACAAGAGATATATAGGATCGGTTGCCCATCTCACACGCCTCCAGCTGAGGACCCGGCCAGTAACCCCGGCGTGTGCCCTGACCTGGAATCCAACGACTTTTCGGTTCGCAGGCCAGCGCTCAATCCATTGAACCACAACAGCCAGGGCAAAGTTGGCCTTCGTTTTTTGTTTTTTTTTTAAATTTTATTTATTTATTTGGAGAGAGGGGAGGGGAGAGAGGGAGAGAAACATCGATGTGTGGTTGTCTCTCATGCGCCCCCTACTGGGGACCTGGCCCGCAACCCAGGCGTGTGCCCTGATTGGGAATCAAACTGGCCACCGTTTGGTTTGCAGGCCAGCACTCAATCCACTGAGTCACACCAGCTAGGGAAACATTAACTTTTTAAGGAATATCGTGCCCCAGCTGGTGTAGTTCAATGGATTGAGCGCGGGCTTGAAAACCGAAAGGTCGCTGGTTCAGGCACATACCTGGGTTGTGCGCCAGGTCCCCAGCATGGGGTGCGTGAGAGGCAACTACACATTGATGTTTCTCTCCCTCCCTTCCTCTATCTAAAAATAAAATATTTTAAAAAAAGAACATTAAGATTCTACTTTGGTATCTTTTAAAATACATTGTTGCTTTGATATTCATATTAAATTGACATCTATTTTCTGGAATTTATAAATGGGGAATTTTTTTTGAAAACCAGAAGAGGGTTATTGGCACATATCTCTTGCCCCATGTGGTGGAGTCAAAAAATACATATGGCACTGCTGTACTTTTTTCTTGATGAAAATGAGGAGTTTCAGAGTCTGCTTTTCATTAAAATTATAGGATGGGATGAGCAAAACATTAGCCTGGAGCTTGGAGTTTATCCTGAGAGCACAGGTTTTAGATGTGGGCATGATGCGGTCAGAAGCCTCTGTCTTGGATGTGGAGAGAGCCTTGGATGGAAAGGTAATGGAAACAAGGAGACCAAAAAGGTGGTTCTTACCATGTTCTGGGGAGAACTTTTTCTTTCATTTATTTATTCTTCCATTCAGCAAATACATATTGTATGCCAGATAGTCTACAGATATTAATTCACTTAGTCTGCATAAAAACCCTATGAGGTAGCATTTTACAAATGAAAGCACTAAAGGTCAGGAAGAAACATGCTCAAGGTCAAAGGGATAGTGAGTGGCACAGAGAGTAGACTGTGCAATGGATGGGAGGTGAGGCTATGCTTGGCATGTTTGAGGAAGAGCAAGAAGGCCAGCATACCTTAAGTAATGATGAAATAAGTGATGGATATGAGATGAGTTAGTAACTTATGGCTTTGGCCTTAATACTGAGGCATTTCTCAGAAGTTACGTTGTAGGCTTAAGCACAGCCAAGATTGGGACTGAAATCCTGCTCTGCACAGGTCACCAGGAGACAGTCTACACGTATCTGTAGTTTTATTATTCATTCTTTATCACCTCCTCAAAATTCACAGCCAAGATTGGGACTGAAATCCTGCTCTGCACAGGTCACCAGGAGACAGTCTACACGTATCTGTAGTTTTATTATTCATTCTTTATCACCTCCTCAAAATTCCTTGAGTTCCCATTTGTTTTATGACTGAAAGTCTGAGTTTAATGACAGAGACTGTGAGATGAAGGATGAGGGGTATCTGTGGGGTGAATGACGGGAATCTGTGGAATGATGGGAATGATCTGGGGTGAGTGATGGACGATCTACTGGGTAATTGGGGTTTGAGGTGTGAGTGGTAGAAGTCTGAGGTGAATAATGGGCATTTTATGGAGCAAATGAAAGGCTGTTGTGGGGAAAGTAGTAGGTGTTTTAAGTGTTATTGAGGAGTATATGAGGTGAGTGATAGGAGGGTCTGTGGGTGTGAGCTTTGTGGGGTCTCTTGGGTAAATGATAGGGATCTTTAGGGTAGTGATGGGTGAGTGTGTGGGGTCAGTGATGAGGGTCTTTGGAGTTAAAAGGATGTCTGTGAGATGAATGATGGGGTGTCTGTGGGGTGCCTACTCAGGAGACAAGAGGCTGATGAGTAAATTCAAGAACTTGAAGATTTGGAAAATTCTCAGCCTGTCCCTATTGCAAAAAAAGAGAAAGTGTGTTCTGAAGAGAACTCCAAGGGTGTGGGTAGATCGCTACTTCAAAGAGATTGCAGGTATGTGACTCATGAATATAATCAGCCATCTTGGGAATCTCCGAGGTTAGTGGTGGAGGTTTGTGAGGTCTATGTGATTGAAGGTCCACATGTGATGAGGATGGGGATCTATGGCTGACAGAATGGCGGTCTGTGGAATGAGTGAGTGATGGAGGGATCTGTGGGGTCAGTTATGGGGCATCTTTGCAGTCAGTAATTAAAGGTCTCTCAGCGTTAGGGTCAAGGCCTTTTATTTCTTGGTTTTAAAAATTGCCACCGCTGCAAACCTCTTAGGTTCTCTTGGACTTTTGTCCCAACAGCTCCTGGCAGTAGCTCCACACAGCTCCTTTCTTCCCCATTTCTGGCCCTTTTGGTGCCTGCCCATCAGCCTGAGTTTGACAGATCAATTCACTTTGTCCTTTCAACCTGTGGGAGCAAGGATTGGACTCTTCTGGCAGATGGATTGTTTGTCATCAGCCAGTGTTCAAGCCTAGTCCATCCCTCATTAGATCTACTTGCTCTTGGTTTTTGTGGCTTTGGCATCCAGCAGGCTCTGGGCATGGGTGATCTGCTTCACAGAATCGAACACGAGGATTCCGGGTAGCACCATCCACAGGGAATTCAAGAAAACAAAGTAGAACCAGAAGTAAAGCGGGTGGCCCAGCTCCCCATGCTGGAATCCATCACGGTACTCCGTCAGGAAGTAGAGTACATCCCCATACATCTGACCTGTGGGAGGTGGAAGGGAAAGGGGTAAACCCTGTGAGAAGGAGGAGCTATTCCAAAGCATTTTTCAAGCCATCATTCATGCTCTCAGCACTTAGGATCCCCAAATTCAGAGAGCTAAGAATTCTGAACTCATATGGCTGCAAAGTTGAAAGATCAGAAAAGTGAGAATTCTAGAAATCAGAACCTGAGAATTTCATAACCCAGGAGAGTTTGTATTTCCAAAATTTAAGGAAGCTCAAAATCCTTTAATTCAAGACAGCTCAGGATTCCAGGACTAAAGAGAACTCACATTTTTTAGAAGTAAATAAAGCTAACCATGTAAGAACACAAGAGGACTAGATCTCAGACGAAAGAGGCTCAAAATCCTAAGCCTAGAGGACCAAAGTGCTTCCTGCCAGCATGGACCACCTCATGTAAGCTTCACAGGAGACTTTGTGATGGAGGAGGAGGAGAAATGAACACCTCCTGCTTGAGAAGACAGGCTGAGAGGGGCATGGCTGTTCTGGAATTTCAAGGAGTGTGTCATGCAGTCTGACTCAACCCTGGATAGGCATAATTGAGAGATCCCACCAACGTGGATGCCACCCATGTATTTGCATCCCTGATAATTCCTCCAGCACCAAGTGTGCACCCTCTCCTCACCCACAGAGACCACGAGCTGTAGGACAAAGCGGAGAGGCTGCTGGCGGAGAAAGGCAACCACCACCCAAATGCTGAGTGGTCCCCACAGGAAAGCTGTCAAAGTCTCCATGCATATCATGAAGTTGTCATTCCTGTGGGAGAAGGAATGGTATGACACTGGCATCACTGTGCTCTAACCACAGGGCACCCCGTTAGTGCTCTCTGACTTACAACCACCCCAAACCAATTCAGGTATCCCTTGATAGAGGCAAAGACTTACAGGATGTATCGGCTGTCTCCCTTGGCATACTCTTTCCCTGAAGAAGACAAGAGACATACATGAAGAATAAAGGCAGGAAAAGGAACTGAGGGCCCATGTAATAATGCAGGCTTTATAACCTCTCCATGCCTCCATTTCCTCATCTGAAATGGGGTAGCTGTTTGGATTTTAGAGTTAATACATATGTACAAGATAATGTGTGCAAACCTAACATAGAACAGTAAGTGTTTCTGTGATTGGTATTCACTAAATATCTGTAGAATAAAAGGAGGCAGGTAGAGATGATGGAGTGAATGAAGTAGCCAATGAAAAAGAGGGGGAAGAGGAAGAGGGAAAGAGGGAGGAAGGGAGAGAGAGAGAGAAAATGAAGGTGAACAGATAAATTAATGAAAGAGCGAGCAGAAAATCAGTAAGAAAAAGGCAGATCACACAATATAAAATAGTCAGGAGACTGGAGTATGTTCTTCACTTAAGAGGATTTCCAAATGGTCATTAAGTAAAAGCAAATTAAAACCACATAATGAGCTATCACTCACATCTACTAGAGGGACTACAATTTAAGAAACACCTGACCATTCCAAGTGTCAGTGACGATGTAGAACTCTCATATACTGCTGGTGAGAATATAAAACGGTGCAGCCATTTTTGAAAGCAGTTTAGCAGTTTTTCATAAAGTTAAACACACATCTACCATACACCCCAGCCACTCCTTCATATTTACCCAAGAGAAATGAAAGCAGATGTCCACACAAAAACTTGTATAACAATGTTCACAGCAGTTTTCTTCATGAGGCCAAAAAGGAGTATTGCTTATAATAGCAAAAGCCTGGGGGAAATCCCACCAATACTAGACAAGTCAAATAATTCTGTAACATCTATGCTTTGAAAGCCCTTTATGAACTGATGAGGAATGCCCTGGTTTAAAAAAGCAAAGTTCAGAAGTGTCTATAGCATGTTATCATTTGTTTACACAAAAGGGAAAAATAAAAACAATGATGACAGTAATAGTTATAGAGCATCTATTGTCTGCCAAATAATAATAATAATAAACACTTATATGGCACCTACTGTTTGCCAAACAGTGTTCTAAGTGCCTTACATATATTTGGGTATTACTATTATCCCTCTTTTACATTTGAAGCAAACTGAGGCTTCTGTGTATAATTTATATGTAAATAAACTCTGGAAAAAAACAAGCAATCACTAATAGTGTTTAATAATTGGCAAAACTTGGTGGACAGAAGGTAGATTTTCTCTACATACCTCTTTAAATGGTTTGCTTTTTGACCCATGTGAATATATATGTGACAAGAATTTAAGTTACATTTTTAAACAAATTAATAGAAGAGTTGGTAGGCAGCTAAACATTTAAGCCAATTCCTGCACAGAAAATTCCCTCCCATAGCACATGAAAGAACTCACAGAGTTGGGACAAGAAGGCTTGGTCTCCAAGAAGGTCCTTGTGGTAGAGACTGAACCAGCCCTCAATCACTAAGTGAATGAAGCCACACACTGCAAACCAGCACAAGGACAGTCGCCTCCAGCTTCCCAGTGGGATGACAGCAGCACGTCCTGACAACAGCCATGTGGTCACAACTAAGACCCCAGAGGCAGAGAAGAGGCCAGCCAGTATATGCCAGGTAGGGCAGTCATTAGGCACAAAGTTGTCCAGTCTCAGGTGCCGAGGCCAGTATGGGTGCAAGGGACTGGCATTGTTGGCCATATCTTTGTTGGCTGAAGGCTGTGTGTGGATAAGTAGAAAGAAGAAAAGAGTAAGAGAAAATCTGAACAAATAAAAAGCACAGAATGAGATCATAAATTCAAATCCAAATGGTTTATTATCACAAGAAATGCAAATGGACTAAATTTATTAGTTAATAGACTTGTAAAACTGGACTAAAAACAAAATGTAATTATATGCTGTTTTAAAAACGTGGCTATAAGGCCACAGGAAGGCTGAAATCTTGTTTCTGCTCTCTGGGAGCCATATGATATGGTAGACACAGTAACCAGACCAGTTCCCTGCCATCAGGGGTCAGTGTCGGCTGAGAAAAACACAGACACCAGGTTGAGTCCCATTGGAGGGGTCAGTGTCTTGCCTCGTTCAGCGGATAGGTATTCCCTCTCTGCAGCAGGGCAGAAGGGAGAAGACTAATGAGAACTACAACCTTCAGGTTCAATGTATGGAAAGCCACATGCTTCCCGCAACAGCGTACACCAACTTCAACCTGCAAGAAAAAGGAAAGTGGAAGGCACAGGTCTAGCGCTTTTGGCGCTTACAATGAAAAAGGAGAGTTAAATACAGAGACCACCAATCAGAACTAGAACCCTCTAGTCCAGCTGCCCAATGAGAAGGAGGACCTTCTGTAGTCCGGACAACCACGCAGTAGCGGGGGGGGGGGGGGTATCGCGCAGGCGCGTGGGGGTGGTAGGAAGAGTGGCGGGGTGGAAGGGAAGGGTCTTGCACGGGTGCGCCCGGGGGTGGCCGTATAGCAGTGGAAAGCTAAGGGATGGAGTGGCCGCCCAGGCGCGGGGGCACTCACCCAGCGGCGCTGTCGCAGCGGTTTCTCCTACAAGTTCCTAGCTTTCTTGAGGATCTCTTGTGGGGTCTGATACAGCCCAAGTTCAGACC